>NC_047512.1:5052650-5117650 GCF_902827115.2 Pseudochaenichthys georgianus | reverse complement strand
GCGGATAAAACGCCAGAGGCTAAATTAATAGATGCTAATGGCCGCCTTCAATCAGAGCTGAGCGGGGTCCAACTCTGCCAGCAAGGCCTATTAATTAACATGAGGGGGGGGGGGGCAGGATGGGGCTCATCGGTTCACACGGGCCTCCGCAGGGCAGCCCATTGTGGGGGGAGGCGGGGGGGGGCTTTGTGCTGAGTCCCGGGGCCACAATTAGAGGCCCCTCAATGAGCTGCCATTTGTCCTACAGGTCCAAAAGCTGCACAGGAAGGCCGAGCGTGACGTCGAAGTGACTTTATTCTAACGATGAAAAGTAAATATGAGCTTGTGTCATGCAGCAGGTGGGAATTCACTTCAGGGCCGACAGAGGGGTGCAGGAATGAGTCCTAAAACCCAGAGTAGGCATTTTGACACTTCCTGTTCCCTATAGTCTCGAAGTCAATGTTTTTGTTGTATGTGTTTTTGGTTGTTAGCCTGATATAAGCTCTGTGGTTTACAGAAGCAGAAGAGATTTCTATTCTACGACATCATATATGACAATAAATACCCAACTGGTGAATTTTAAAATGGCGGTTGCTAACGAGTGTCTAAATGAGACGACTAAACGTTATCACGCCCAACATTAGCCGCCTTTAGCTTAGCGGTGGTGACGTGAAGTCATGTGACCGTGCTGTAGTTCCTTTATAGCCCAACGTTAGCCGCCTTTAGCTTAGCGGTGGTGACGTGAAGTCATGTGACCGTGCTGTAGTTCCTTTATAGCCCAACGTTAGCCGCCTTTAGCTTAGCGGTGGTGACGTGAAGTCATGTGACCGTGCTGTAGTTCCTTTATAGCCCAACATTAGCCTCCTTTAGCTTAGCGGTGGTGACGTGAAGTCATGTGACCGTGCTGTAGTTCCTTTATAGCCCAACATTAGCCGCCTTTAGCTTAGCGGTGGTGACGTGAAGTCATGTGACCGTGCTGTAGTTCCTTTATAGCCCAACATTAGCCACCTTTAGCTTAGCGGTGGTGACGTGAAGTCATGTGACCGTGCTGTAGTTCCTTTATAGCCCAACATTAGCCACCTTTAGCTTAGCGGTGGTGACGTGAAGTCATGTGACCGTGCTGTAGTGCTTTTATAGCCCAACATTAGCCACCTTTAGCTTAGCGGTGGCTGCGTGAAGTCATGTGACCGTGCTGTAGTTCCTTTATAGCTCAACATTATTATCAATAATAAAGTAAACTGAAGTGTTCTTGACTGACAGGTGTTTACTGCCTTTAGGAAACGAGAGCTGAGACTCACACCCTGAGAGAAGAACGGAGGGAGCACAGAGGGAGGTTTCCTCTGACCTTTGACCCTGGGGTCAATTGTCTTGTTCTGTGTCAATTGACCTGTCGCTCAGGGGAGACACACACACTCACACACACAGACACTGAGCTAAAGGCATCTTTTCCTGTTCAGACTGTGATTTTTAGTCGTATTCAAGCTTTATCGTCGTTATAAAACACACTTCAAAATGAGAAGATATTATTATAATAAAAACAAAACAAATTATATAATATTAATATTAATTAATAATTCGTTTTCAATACATATATAATAATAATAATACTAAATTAAACAGGACACATATAATACGAACAATAAAATATTAAACATAATTTAAAAATAAGAATTCAAAAACAATAAAGTACAAATAATATTAATAATATAAACTAATAATAATAATTTAAAAAAGGATAGGTATATATTCAAATATAAGGATATTCTGATTCAGACAACCTTCATTAATATCATTCCTCATCATTACTGTCACTCATCATCACTCCCTCCTCCTCCACAAAATGGCTGTTGGAGAGGTCTCCTCTGCGCATGCCCGGCGCACCTCCGGCAGGGAGGGCAGGGCAGGTATCTCCCCCTCCCGGAGCCGAGAGACAGACACACACTCCCGGCTTCACTCTGCAGCATGTGAGGAGGATACACCGACACATCAGAGCCCCGCTGCCAGCCGCCCTGCATCTCAAACCCGGCTGCAGCTCCCAGGATCCCCGCTGCACCAACCGGAGTCTTCTGGAGGAAGTTTTTGGGGGTTTTATCACCACAGAAACACACAGAGAGAGAGAGAGCGAGAGAGAGAGAGAGAGAGAGAGAGAGAGAGAGAGAGAGAGAGAGAGAGAGAGAGAGAGAGAGAGAGAGAGAGAGAGAGAGAGAGAGAGACACCGCCCCGGACACACAGGTGTGGGGAAACTTGAGGATTTGTTTTGGTTAGTTTTACGCACAGGAGATATGGAGAACCTGGGAATCTGAGAATTGTTCACATCTTCATCTTTTAAAAATGTTCCACCACGGAAACACCAAGAAGTGCTTCACCATAGAGTCCCTGGTGGGGAAGGGGGTGAGCGGAGAAGGAGGAGGAGGAGGAGATGAGCCGATCCGACCCACCGCGCTCCGCTTCCCGGACTCTCTGCACCCCGGGGTGTTCGGCTCCTGTTTCCCGGGGAGGACTTCTTCTTCCTCCCTGTACGGGTCCTCCGGGCCGGACATGGGACTTCTTCACCCGGACTCACACACGCAGAGTCCCGGGGGAGGACTGCCTCTTCACCCGCTGCAGATCCCTCCGCAGAGCTTCTTCGGCACCGGGCAGCACCGGGAGCTGGGCTTCTACCCCTGGGTGCTACGGAGCCGGTACCTGGGCCACCGCTTCCAAGGTGAGCCCTCTTCCTTAGCTTTAAGGGCTTTAATTATTTAAAAAAATGTGTATTTATGCGCATGCATTCTGGGGTGTATTGTGGTGTTTTAGGAGTTTGATTTGCAATAGTCGTTTTTATTATTTCCGCTTCCAGGGTGAGCCCTCTTCATCACCTTATATACTTGCTTAATATTTTGTTTTTGTTATTGTTCATTTGTAAAATGTATATTTTGAATGTTTTTGTTTAGTTCTAGTCTTTTTAATTTGTATTATACAATGCCATGTCTTTGATGCTGCTGCAACACAAACATTTCCCAAATTGGGATCAATAAGTACTATCTTATCTTATCTTATCTTATCTTATCTTATCTTATCTTTAAGGGCTTTAATTATTTTTAAATGGTTTATTTATGTGCATGCATTCAGGGGTCTATTGTGGTGATTTGCAATACTTATTGTGTGTTCGTGTTCTGCATCTTCTTCACCTGTTGTGTTTCATGCTGGTGTGTCATGTGTTTGGAAGCTGCTTCACTTCAGTCACTGAGTGAAATGTTTCCTGACTGATATCTTTTAACACCGTGTCTTTCATCTGCGTATTTCTGTGACTTTGTGTTGCCATAATAATAATAATAATAATAGCTATCAGATAATAAACTTAAATGAAATTAGTGTTTTTATATTATAATTATACTATATTATATATATATATATATAACTAGTATGATTAAATAACTAACTAGTCTTTCGCTTGTAGTATTTGCAGTTTTTGATACAATCAGCGTGTGTGTGTGTGTGTGTGTGTGTGTGTGTGTGTGTGTGTGTGTGTGTGTGTGTGTGTGTGTGTGTGTGTGTGTGTGTGTGTGTGTGTGTGTGTGTTGAGATGATCAAACACGATAGATATCTGTATTATCCTCATTAAACGTGTACTGATCGTATTAGTTCTAAATCATTGTGTTTTAATGTTAATGTGATTTATGCTTGTATTGATTATCAGACAGGAAACACCAAACACACACAGCCTATGGTTTGTCCATGTTCATTTTTATTGTTGTTATAATGTTCCTTAATTTCCTGCATTATTATAATTATATTTTAATTTTCGTTTCCTTTTTGATGAACTTACAGAGAAAAAGATCTGATAATTATAAATAGACCGTTATAACCTAAATGTGAGAGGGGAAAGTGTTATATACTAATACTAATATAATACTAATAGGTGTTTTATGGATCTGTTATTAGGCATCAGCACCAAGTGTTTATCTGGAACATCAGTTCAGTGTTTTACTTCTTTCTATTCGGAGTTTTGCTTTTCCTCACAAAATATAACCAATACTCGTTTAAAACATTATTTACTGTTTTCTTCGTGTTTCGCCCCCACGTGCAGTCCTCCACACTGTGAGTCATCTTACAACTATACATCATCTTATATAAGGATTTACATCATTATTAGTATTATAGTAGTATTTCCCTCAGGACACTCGCAGCTCTTTAAAAGTATATTTGCAAATTGTATTTTACGACCTATAATTATAAAAAATGGTTATAAAATATTAAAAACATCTAATTAAAAAGCAGCAGAGTTCCGTAATGAAGCTAAATCACAACTTCCATGTTATGGTGAGCATTATTAATGACTTAAAGACACTATTTATAACTGGCAGGTGAATCAAGACCAAACTGGTTCCCTTATCACGTGGTTTCCGATACAACTCACCGTCTCCTGGCTTTCCTAAAACACACGATGACACGTTATGAATGGTTTGGGGAGTTCGGACATATTGAAAATGAATACACAACAAAACGATAACATGTTCTGAGCGACCCACAAAGAGGCTGCACGCGGTTCATCTGAGAAAGTAAACACACACTTTCAGAATATGATTCATATTATATCACTTGTTAGACGCTTCTATCCAAAGGGACTCACACACTCAGTGCTGTGGGCAATCCCCACAGGAGCACTTTGGGGTGAAGTGTCTCAGGGACACAACGACATGCTGACTGCAGTGGGGTTTGAACCTGTGACCCCCTGATCCGAACACCAACGCACAACCACACGCCTCCAAATCACAATTGTCCAACTGAATTGTAGACATCGTAAGCATTATTAATTACTTAAAGACACTATTTATAATTGGGCAGGTGAATCAAGAGCTAATGTGTAAACTGTAACCGTACAACTTTATTTTAATAGTGAATCAATAACGCAATAGTTAGCCAGCTTAAGGTGTGCTATTATTGCAAGGATCTCTTGGATACATGCCGTCACTGGAGGACACTACAAGTCAGTATAGCTTTTGTCTGACATGATCACTTATCCTGTTTCAATGCATTCTCCAGCACAAATTAAAACTGATTTCATATCATATATTATTTAATGAAAGTCTCTTTCGAAACTCACCATTCAAGGAGAGGGGACTTCAGAGGAGAGGACTACGTTTCTGATGATTCAAAGATCGTGTTTTGCTCTATTTAATCTAAATGAAAGGGATTATTTCTTGCTTTGAAACGAGATAGTTAGTTTATAACCGAAGGGATCGTTTTTACGTTTAAAATGTTTATAGGAATCGCGCTCAATCGTCGTATTTCGATGCAATGTCGGTTCATTTGCAAACAGCCGTAATAATATGTGTTTAAAACAAACATTACAGACTGTAAGGAAACAAAACACAACTTCATTTTGGTGTTTTCCACAAAATTATCATTGATATTTATCTCGTTTTTAACACCGCAGGGGATTTGAACTTTAAGGCCTTTTTTGTAATTAAAATCCGCAACACTGCCTAAATATGATCAAATACGCGATATTTTACACAAAGTGAATGTGTTTTCACAGCGTGTATAACCACATCCTGTGTTTAAAACAAACATAGAAGTATATTTGACTACAACACAACTTATTTAGATTTTACCGCAAAAATGATCACCGATTTTTGACTTGTTTTTAAACTCGTTTTTACTTGAAAAAACACTTGAATAATCTACAAACAATTATATTTTCTTCTTATTTTTATCAAAGTTGTGTTTTAAATCCGAATTTAAAGAGAAACGGTGAGTCATGTTTAATTAAATAAATAATAAACCGGAAGATCTCACGGGAAAAGTTCATTGCGGAAATCAAAATGTCAGGGGGTGCTAATCCTGGCAGGTGGAAGAGCAGCGTTGCCAAATAATGCATCCATCTATTAAATTCCTTAAAATACACCGTAGGATTAAACTATTCAACCAGCTGATATGTTGTACTGTTTTGAGTGGACAGGGTGAGTTTCATCCGCGAGACACTCTTCTTGACTGCAATAACAGGGGGATGCAAATCCTGGCAGCGAAAAAACCAGCGTTGCCAAATAATGCGTCCACCTATTCAGTTCCAAAATGTCATTTTTCGTGTAATCCTCAACCGTGTTGATTTATTATATTTGTATATATATATGTTTTGATAACCTAAATAATAGTCCAATAAATGATGTGTTACTATAATGTGACGAAAGGTGAAGCCGCGGGGTTGTGGTGTCAAACCAGCTGCAATAACACAATAGAAAACAACGGAAATAAAATGATATCAATTATTTAGTGAGATTAGGTTTCTTATTTCTGCAGATTAAACAATATCATTCCGGAAAAGTAATACATTAAAATAACTCCGTTTCTCAACATGTGGGTCGCGATCCTGCAGAGAGGACGGTCAAAATGGATAATTTAAGACCTTAATGTTTAATTTTTTTTTTAATAAAAAATAAGGATTTACAAACAATAAAATGTACAGAAACAGCTCAATTCATCCTAACATTGAAAAAGAATATCAAACATAACGAAAAGTGATTTAAAACGAATTAAGTAAACTAGTAAACAAGTAAGAAAGATATTAAATATAACAAATGGTAAATAAAATAAAAATGAGAACACATCCTTACATTGTATAGAAAATAAGGAAATAATGCACAATATATATATTTATTTAAATAATTCAACGTCATTTTAAAAATTCATAATTCATAAAAAAATATTAATTAAATGATGTTATGTGTATTTGAATATGCAGAAAGTAAAATAAGGAGGATATGGTAAACATAAACAAGCTATAACACAGGGACATGAATAAAAGTTACAGTGCAGTGTAAGATATGAATATAGTCAATTAAAAAGCAAAGATAATAAAAGTTACAGTGCAGTTTAAGATGTGAATATATCAATTAAAAGCAGCGACAAAAAGAAAAGTCTTCAGCCTGGATTTAAAAGTAGTCAGAGTTGCAGCGGACCTGCAGGTTTCTGGGAGTTTGTTCCAGATATTTGGAGCATAATAACTGAACGCTGCTTCTCCATGTTTAGTTCTGATTAAAGCAGAAGACCTGAGAGATCTGGATGGTTCATCATTTAGAAGGGGATCAGAAATGTATTTTGGGCCTAAACCATTCAATGCTTAATAAACCATCAGCAGTATTTTGAAATCAGTTATTTGACACACAGGAAGCCAGTGTGAAGACTTTACATGTTACTTGTTAGACTTACATACTCAATAATGAGGACAATCCCCAGGAGCTATTTGGGGTGAAGTGTCTCAGGGACACAACGACATGCTGACTGCAGTGGGGTTTGAACCTGTGCCCCCCTGATACGAACACCAAGGCTCCACCCACTGCGCCACACGCCTCCCACAGACCTTAGTGTCAGTGAGGACAGCAGCGCTCTGCAGTACCAAAAGTAAAAGTACGCAGGAGGGCTCTTTCAAAGTATTTATAATATCATCCTGTTTTTATCACAAAATACAAATAAGTTAATCTTCTAGTTTGTCGACGTTGAGCGGATTTTAGAATCAGGAGGGATGAAGCCTGCAGCGCCCGGGGAGCAATGGGAGTGAGGGGGGAAGGGGGGTGTCCGGTGCCTTGCTCAAGGGCACCACGGCAGGGCAGGAGGCGAACTGGGACCTCTCCAAGTAGCAGTCCATATTTTAGGTCTGGTCGGGGACTTGAACCGGCGACCCGACACAGGTTACGGTAATGAGAGCCAATCAGAAGCAAAGTCCTGATTATATAGAATGACTTAATGACTGAAACCATCAGACTCCATTCAACCATCGCTATTCAATTCAGAAGAAAGGACTTTATCAGAACTTTGAAAGACACACAACACATTCAGGTATATGTAGTTATTTGTAATTATGCACAAGTAATTATCCAGACTTCTTCTCAACGAGGGGAATTCAATTGTGGAAATTAGCTTTTATTTAACAGTAAATGACCTTTCCCCAAATCGACCCTTAGTGTCCTCGGGTTCATCTACTCGGTAGTTTGTGTGCGTGTTGTTTTCTAAGCTTTGAAGATGAGAGGGATGATTGGAGTCTGCAGCTCTGTTGAATTGGATCTCAAACAAGTAGTCCCTTTTGTATTTGATCACAACATGCTAACTGGAGGAAGGGAAACAGTCCAGCTCCGATCTTCTCCACACCTTTTGGTGACTTTCTCAGTATTCTTGAATCTTTAAAACGTTCCTATTAAACCCTGAGTCAGGAGCTTTAAAGTGTGTCCGTTTTCAATAAATAACTAAATTGTTATCAGTTTACGTAGTGGCTCAATTCAAACAAGCTTTATTGACACAGACAATGTGACAACACACACATTGATTGGTTAATCTTGCTGTCAATCAAGGGTCGTGTTTCCAACTGCCGATTTGTATTTACTTGGTGCGTCGTCTTGTCCTTCTGTTAAAGTAAAGTCTGCGTTTGAATTTAAAGCATTAAACACACACACACACACACACACACACACACACACACACACACACACACACACACACACACACACACCACACACACACACACACACACACACACACACACACACACACACACACACACACACACACACACACACACACACACACACACACACACACACACACACACACACACCTGCAGGTCTGGACTTGTTGTCAGTACCAGGGGATCGTGATGTGCCATCTGCCTCCTCTTCCTCTCTAAAATCTTCCATTACAATGTGTTTTGTGGATGTCTCACACACACACAGACACACAGACACACACACACACACACACACACACACACACACACACACACACACACACACACACACACACACACACACACACACACACACACACACACACACACACACACACACACACACACACACACACACACACACACACACACACACACACACACACACACACACACACACCATGTATACATCACTTCAGGGGACATTACATTGATTTACATGCATTTCCTGGAGACTTATCCTAACCTTAACCATAACCAACACATCCCTAACCCTTAACCTTACCCTTACCCTTACCCTAAACCTTACCCTTAACCCTAAACCTAACCAAGTCTTCACCCTAAAATTAATGACCCCCCTTATGGGGACCTCCAATTTGTCCCCATAAGGGAGGCGAGTCCCCACACGTGACTATGTAAACAGATTTAGGTCCCCACAAGTATAGTAATGCTAGACCACACACACACACACACACACACACACACACACACACACACACACACACACACACACACACACACACACACACACACACACACACACACACACACACACACACACACACACACACACACACACACACACACACACACACACACACACACACACACACACACACACACACACACACACACACACACACACACACACACACTCATGAGCTGATACTCTTAGATGTGGATCTTTAGATGTGTGTATCTAAAATGGTAAAATATCTATCTGACTGTTTGAACTTCTTTAAAGCTCACATGCAACAGTTCAAACATGTGTTAAAAGAAACTCAGAGGTTTCCAATGATACTAAACTTATTTGCAAGTTTTCATGCAATGTATAAAATAAATTGTTGGCTTTTATTTTTCTGAAAATGTTGGTTTGTTGAAACATTTCCTCCCCGCACAAAGTTCAGGCATTATTCACACATTGTCTCCTAAGATACCAAATCAATCAGATTGATGTTTAATATAATTTAAACAGGTTGTTTTTAAATAATGTTTCAGGGTGAGGTGAGCAGAAAGGGAAATATCAATATAGATATTGAGATGGCCTTGTGTTGTGTTCGGAAGCTGCTACCGTTCATGGTGCTCGCGGGTACATTCTGACCCATGATTTATCTCAGTCCAAGAAAAAAAGAAAAAAGACTATCATCCAATATGGTTTTAACTACATCATAACTAACTTACAATGCGTTCATAACCGTACAATCCTGTTGTAATGTAATGGCCCCAAAACACATAGTGCACACGTGCATGTGTGTGTTCAGGTTCAAGTGTTGGTGTACATATTCTTTGAGAAAGGTGGAGTTCCCGTGGGGGGAGGGGGCAGGGGGAGGGGAGACCGGGTGCATGTTGTGAACAAGTATTGTTACAGTGGATGAAGGGGGCGGGGAGGGGGAGGGGTGCCTAAAGTCAAAGATGAATCTTGATTGGGCCAAATTTGACCTCGAGTCACCCAAAACAATTCTGCTGTCTCCCCAGACCCCAACACCAAATGATACACTTTTCTTTTTAGAGGCCTTCAGACTTGGCTAAAATAGTCAAAATCTGTTGTGTAGTGTTTCTATAGCTGCTGAGGAGGATATCATGAAGCCTCGTTCAGATACAACACACTAGAGCAGGGGTGTCAAACTCAATTTCATCGCGGGCCACATTCCCATAAAGGTTGAACTCAAAGGGCCGGTTGTAACTATATACATATATAATATATATATATAAAATAATGTATTATTACATTATCGCCTCTGAATTGGATTAGTATCGGATAGGATAATAACTTAGGAATTAACTACGTCTGAAAGCAGAAGTCCAGGGCAAATAATTGCAAGTCTCTTCAGTGCGCATGTCACAAAACGAGATGCATTGTGGGACATGTAGTTTATGGGCAACCTGCTTCTGTAAAGTGGCATGTAACCGTATAATAAACGTATTATATTCTTTGCAAGCTCTTGCGGGGGCACATAAAATAAGGTCGCGGGCCGGATTTGGCCCACGGGCCTTGAGTTTGAGACCCCTGCACTAGAGCGTAGCTATTATATCATTTAAACTTGAAACGGCTCACAGGAGACCCGAACACAACAAAAGGGTTAACTATATGATCACACTTAGAAGTGCACTTCGAAATATCAAGAAACCCCAAAACATGATCTGTGCAGCTGCTTTTGCTTCCAAGGAGAAATAGAAAATGTTTCTATCGTGTTGTTGTTGTTGTTGTTGTTGTTGTTGTGAAGGAGTCTGTACTGTCTTTAATGCTGCATGGTGTCATTACCGACCGCTCTAAAAGCACCTTTTAAACAAATCTCTTTCTCTTTCATTATCTCATAACCTTTGTGTGACATGGTGCATTCATGAACTCAGTAAGATACATACAAATGGAAAAATAAGAGCTAAAACCTGTTATAATTAAATATTTTCATAAAATAATAAATACAATTATAAAATATATATATGCAAAAATTAAAAGAACATACGGCAAATGACAGTAAAAACACTTTAAGAAGTTTTAGTATTTTGCAGATATGTACGAACTTGTCAGCGCGATGTGCAAAGCAGAGTGCAGTGGCAGGGGCTCAGTCAGTAGGGGCGTGGAGAGCCATGCAAGGTGTGCGGTCCAAATAAGGAGGAACATTGCCCATTTCGAGGGTGAAATGTCAGAGGTGTGGCGTATAATGAAGAGGACAGTACAAAGGGACATTAACCTTGTGCTGATACATGTGAGAAAGGACACATTGTGCGAGGATGTTGTGGATGAGAGCAGGCTAGTTGAGATGGAGGAGGAGGGAGCATTGAGCTTCAACTTTGAACGGAAACATTAAGGCACACTACCTTTAAGATAGTGGTATGAAATATTGAATGTGTGTATTATGAGCAATGCTTTTTGTAGTTGTGATGAGATGTTAAATGTCTATTTTTGATAATAAAAGATAAAAAAAAAGAAAAAAAAGTAGGGGAGTGGACTGTGAGCCGTAGGGTCGCCGGTTCAAGTCCCCGAACAGACCTACATATGGAGTGTGGTCTGCTACTTGGAGAGATCCCAGTTCACCTCCTGCCCTGCCGTGGTGCCCTTGAGCAAGGCACCGGACACCCCCCTTCCCCCCTCACTCCCATTGCTCCCCGGGCGCTGTGCACTAGCTGCCCACTGCTCCTAGTGCCAGACTCCTGGTGCTAGGATGGGTTAAAAGCAGAGAACACATGTCACTCTGTGTGCTGAGTGCTCTGCATTAACGAGGGTTTAATTCCTCACAAATCTAATCTAATAAATTATAAATAAAGAAAATACAAATTAAAAAACTGAGCATGTGGTGAGAGACATGTAGGCAACAAAGACCCTACAAAAGGTAACATTGATAATAGTAGAGTAAATGAAATGGTTAACATAAGATGGAAAATATATCGACTAAATAATAAATACTTTCTGGTGCAGCAGTGCGTGGATGCTAGAGTTAGCTACTTAAAGCTAAGTCGTTTTTTTACATTTACTACAGACGTTTTTTCTCCTTGCGCAGTTTGCCTCTTTTAGTCCAACGCATAAACCTTTCCACCAACGTTTCATTTAGTCGTGTTGTTGTTGTTGTTGTTGTTGTTGTATTTCCACAAAACGCTCGGTAACTCGATGCCAATGTTGACATTAAAGCATCGTCTCGGGTTGTTTGGCCTTCAACAGAAATCAACCGTCACATTTGCAAGCCGAGGCTCCCGTCTGCGACTTTGCATATGAATAAAACCCTCCGATGCTAACGTTGGCTAAAAGGCGTGAGCGTGAATTGTTCTTCTTCTCTTGTCGCACGCCATCATTGTTTTCGGCTAACCGACTCTTTTGCGTGCGACGTGACGGCGACGCCTACGACTCTTTTCACTCGTGCACACATTTGTTTTTATGTAAAATATTATTGTGAAGGTTTAAGAGAATTAAAAGCAGATGTTGAATGTGGGTTTGGATTGAAAGAGAAACTCAACGTTCGTTTTTTACCGGCAGATTTACGGCACGGCAACGCGTCCGATAAACAAATTAGCTTCTCGCTCCTGCGATAAAAAAATCAAATCCCTCAAACGCTTCAGGAAAATGAGATGAACCCACATGGGGAAACGTTCTTTTATAAAGACCTGCGGATAATATTCACTCGTGTGTTAGCAGGAACATTTCAGGTATGCAAAGTGACGAATGACTGCACGCTCTTTGTGTTAGCACAGGTGGAAAACAGCAATACTTTCATTTTACTGTATTTTCAAACAGTCAAATTAAATCTAAGTTACTTCAATTAAATATAATAGAGTAATGAATGTATTTCTGTTTTATTTAATACATTTAATAACCAAGAAACGTTTTACTTTAGCCTTATTTTGATCGCTAGCATTAGTTTTCTAACCTAAAGCTAATACAAAATGTCCACCACATGTCAGCACGTCCTTCTTTCGTTTAAAACCAACGTACATTCAGGCTATAACGAAACACAACTGTAAGAAACAAGATAATAATAATTAATAATAATTCCTTACATTTATTATAGCTCTTTTTCCAGTGCTTAAAGCGCTTTACAGATACACATTACACATATTATTATACATGCAATGGTCACTGTGGACAATAATGAGTGAATGACCTACAAAGTGGCAAAAACATATACATTTATAATAATAATAAAAGTTTAATTGGATTATATACAACGTGAATGTATTTTATACAAAACATGTAATAATTAATAATACAAATTGTAACAAAAGATCAAATAATAAGAGAAATAGTCGTCTTAAAAATCATCAAAGGCTTTGAGCTTCAAGACAACAACTGAAAAAAACTAATGATAAATATTTTTAAAAACATATTTAGATATTTATGAGTAGAAAACAGGGCTTTTCTTTTTTTTGTTGCATTTACGTCATCGAGTTTGTGGTAAAATGTTGAGTCAGGCTTTAGTCTGCGGTGTAACTGCAGATCGAAACACACACACACACACACACACACACACACACACACACACACACACACACACACACACACACACACACACACACACACACACACACACACACACACACACACACACACACACACACACACACACACACACACACACACACAGTCTCTTTGTGTGTCATAGCACACTGTGAGGATCAGTTTTATGACATTCTTAAGTGTTTAAACAAAACACAACACCATTTTATTTATTTATTTTGTTTTATTTCTCTCCGCATGTTTTTTTGGTAAATAAACACTTTGCAATATGTTAACAAAATAAAGCAAGGAAAAATATGTAACTTAATAAAAACCATGCAGTTATAGAAATCTGGTCACGATCCTGGTGTTATGTCACGATTTTAGTTTCGTCTGTCTTGTTATGGGTTTTATTTTGTAATTCTGTTCTCCCTGTGTCTGATTGGCTGATTGTGTTCACCTGTTGCCCTTGTGTCTTCCCTCCTGTGTCTGATTGGCTGATTGTGTTCACCTGTTGCCCTTGTGTCTTCCCTCCTGTGTCTGATTGGCTGATTGTGTTCACCTGTTGCTCTTGTGTCTTCCCTCCTGTGTCTGATTGGCTGATTGTGTTCACCTGTTGCCCTTGTGTCTTCCCTCCTGTGTCTGATTGGCTGATTGTGTTCACCTGTTGCTCTTGTGTCTTCCCTCCTGTGTCTGATTGGCTGATTGTGTTCACCTGTTGCCCTTGTGTCTTCCCTCCTGTGTCTGATTGGCTGATTGTGTTCACCTGTTGCCCTTGTGTTCCTCCCTCCCCTGCCCAGCTGTGTCTTGTCCTGTGATTACCCCTCGGTGTATTTAGTCCTGTGTTCCTTGTCGGTTCATTGTGTCTCCTGCGTCCCCCCATGTTGGTCAGTTGTTGTGTTGTTGCTACCTTGTGTGTTTCATGCCATGTTTTTGTTCATCAGCTCTTAAATTAAAGCTTGCTTTTTGTTCCTGGACCTGTTTACCTTTTTGTATTCTGCATTTGGGTCCTACCTTTTTCCACGCATTCTAACAAATCTATAAAGTTACGTTTTTTGTTTTGAAGAATAGAAGAATATGGCAAATGTATAAGCATCGTCATTTATTCATGTATATATTATTCACTTTTAAAAGTATTTGTTTCTTTATGTATGTATTTGCTTTAAGTCACTTTATTATTCTTTAACGCACACTTAATATGTTTACTTGAGTGAGGTTTTGAATGCAGGACCTTTATTGTCACAGAGTTGAGTCAGCACTTGAATGCTGTTTCTTCCACTGCTTGATATCTCAGAGTGTTAACCCCCGTGTTGTGTTCAGGGGACGACGGCAGTCCGGAGAACATGCTTCTGCACGGCCCGTTCTCCAGGAAACCCAAACGCATCCGGACGGCGTTCTCTCCGTCTCAGCTACTGCGTCTGGAGCGAGCCTTCGAGAAAAATCACTACGTGGTCGGAATCGAGAGGAAACAGCTGGCGAGCACACTCTGCCTCACAGAGACTCAGGTGGGTGTCATGGGAAGCTGAGGGGGGAGGAGGGCATCATGGGTAACTGAGGAGGGCATCATGGGTAACTGAGGAGGGCATCATGGGTAACTGAGGAGGGCATTATGGGTAACTGAAGATTCAAGATTCAAGGCTTTTATTTTTGATTGATTGATATATTTTATTTCGAACAAGTAAAATAAATAATTACAAAACAAATGTTGCAGTGCATAGTCATGTAAGAGAAATCAAAACAAAAAATGACATTTACAACAACAACAACAGCATTAGCAACATAAACAGTGCCACATCTAGTGTTCGAAAAGGAGTGAGAAGAAGTATAACTTATTTAATGTCACCCCCTTGTCCCTAAATGATTTATTTATAATCTTTAATCTGCAATAATTATTATTAATTATTATTGTTATTATTATTATTAATCAGCTTTACCTGTTGATTGACATACATATACATACTCACACATATACACAGTCAAACACCTTCCCCATCATGGGTAACTGAGGAGAGGGTGGAGGGCATCATGGGTAACCGAGGAGAGGGTGGAGGGCATCATGGGTAACCGAGGAGAGGGTGGAGGGCATCATGGGTAACCGAGGAGAGGGTGGAGGGCATCATGGGTAACCGAGGAGAGGGTAACCGAGGAGAGGGTGGAGGGCATCATGGGTAACCGAGGAGAGGGTGGAGGGCATCATGGGTAACCGAGGAGAGGGTGGAGGGCATCATGGGTAACCGAGGAGAGGGTGGAGGGCATCATGGGTAACCGAGGAGAGGGTGGAGGGCATCATGGGTAACCGAGGAGAGGGTGGAGGGCATCATGGGTAACCGAGGAGAGGGTGGAGGGCATCATGGGTAACCGAGGAGAGGGTGGAGGGCATCATGGGTAACCGAGGAGAGGGTGGAGGGCATCATGGGTAACCGAGGAGAGGGTGGAGGGCATCATGGGTAACCGAGGAGAGGGTGGAGGGCATCATGGGTAACCGAGGAGAGGGTGGAGGGCATCATGGGTAACCGAGGAGAGGGAGGAGGGCATCATGGGTAACCGAGGAGAGGGAGTGCAGTTCCTCTGCCGCTGCCTTGCTCAACAGCCGTCAGTCAGAATCATAGTTTCCACGGTGACGACACAGGCGCCTGGCGGGGCTCCAGCTGACAGGAAGTGAGCGTTGGTTAGTCAGCGCTGATTGGGGTGTTTTTGCTGCGTTGCTACGGAGACGCGAGCCCTGACGCCAGTGAATCACCTGTGATCTTTACGATCTCACTGCAGAGACACAATCCGTCAGTCAGGAGGGTTAGTCACGTCTGCAATCCCTGACGAGCTGCTTCAGCCAGCAACTGTTTCAAAACCTTCATAAACAGACGTCAACTTTATTTCCACGGCCGAGTGGAAGAAAACGATTTAGCTTAATCCGCCGCAGAGAGGAATGAGTGCTAATAGAAGATCCATCAATAATCCTTAATGTTTGAATAACTATTTATGTAATGTTATTAATCCATGTACTCATTTATTAATGCTTCACACAGTGTAGAACTGATTCACAAAGCTTTTCATTTCATGATATTCACCTTTTTTTATCTAAAGATTAAGCTTTTTTTTTTTTTTAAATGATCCGCCACTGGACGACCTTTCTTTTCGTAGATGACGTTATTTAACATTCAAAACACTTTTCACCCCCCGTCAAGCAATTTACAAAGTCACTACAGCAACACGACAATGTACACATTTAAAATAAATCATAATTATGTATTTAAACCATGTAAAATGCAAATACCACAAGCTTTACACATTATGAGAATTAAAACCAAAGCTTCTAAACCAGGGGTGTCAAACTCAAATACACAGTGGGCCAACATTTAAAAAATGGGTGCTAGTCGAGGGACTGGCTCAATGTTTCTTGCAGAACGTATTGAAATGAACTTTTTGCACATATTAAATCTGGAACTAACAAAGCTTAAATTATGGCCTATAAAAACAACATTAAATAATCAGTTGCATTCATTTCTTATGGCTCTATCTGCAGATTTTCCAGAGTCATTTCTTATGAGTACATTTCTCCACAGGCCAACAACAGCTTCAACAAAACTATTTCCCTCAAAGAGAAACCAAACATGTCCTGCTGCCGTGAGAGAGAAAGTGCAGAAGGAAGCATCCATTAAACCCAGTGTGCTGCTCTGTGATGCTAGCTCAGATACTTGGCCTCTCATCTCGGGAGCAAGTTCATCAATGTTTGGGCTCAGGCTCTGAGAGGAGGAGACCCTCAGGATGGAGGGAAGGTGTGCGTGCAATATACCGGCGGGCCAGATCTAAAAGTAATTCAACATTATCCTGCAGCCCGAAATTAAATCCACCACGGGCCGGATTTGGCCCCTCGAGTTTGACACGTGTTCTAAAGTAACAAGCAGTCTGACTTCAATTTGATTTCTTTCTCAGTGAGGACTAGACTGCATTAACACACACACACACACACACACACACACACACACACACACACACACACACACACACACACACACACACACACACACACACACACACACACACACACACACACACACACACACACACACACACACACACACACACACACACACACACACACACACACACACACACACACACACACACACACACACACACACACAATTAAACACACACAGTCATACGGGTTGATTTCAGTCGTTTAATTAACTGCAAATGGTGCGTTCAGGTGTCTTTTTTGCATTAAATGACTTATAGATCAACAGTTAGAACTTACTTGATCGAAATGTTGCAGCTGATTTGTCGTAATGTACCAGTCCTTTATGAACTCTAACTAAATGTGTGTGTATGATACGAATACCACCAGCTCTACACAGTATGATAATTAAAACCAAAGCTTTTAAAGTAACAAGAAGTCTCAGGCTCAGAGCGCAGCCACACAATGAAACCCCGTGACATATACCTTTCCTTCTGAGTCTAAACTGTCATTACTGAATCATAATTACCCGTCAGATAATCAGGACTCACCTGAGGGCCGAGCTGTCGTTCAGAGTGAAGGCAGAGCGCTGAGTGAGATCTCAGGTTGCACAATGTGTCAGACAGGACGTGTTTTAACAGCCAGGCGCATGTTTTACCAGCTATCAGATATTAAATCACTTCCAGCTTCATCGCTGTCAGTGGCTGATCGCAGAGCCGAGACGTGACTCAGCACATGTTGCGTCCGTGGCATGTTTTATTTCAGACTAATGGAACGGAAACATTTAAATCCACTTTCAGGAGTTTATTTGAATAACTGTGTCGATGTGCTCTCTCCTAAATGCACTCAAAGTTAGAAAACACAATGCCTCTTTTACATCTTAAAACACAACACCTCAGGAAACCTTTACCTGTATTAACACACACCTGTAGTTATCTATTTACCTGTATTAACACACACATGTAATGAGGATTCTACTGTTTTCTACACACACACACCTGGTGGTGATTTTACCTGTAGGGATGATTTTACCTGCATTACCTTACACACACCTGTAATCATAATTTCACTTGTTTAAACACACACCTGTAGTGATGATTTTACACACATTAACACACCTGTAGTTATCTATCTACCTGTATAAACACACACCTGGAGTGAAGATATTACCTGTACTAACACACCTGTAGTTATCTATTTACCTGTACTAACACACACCTGTAGTTATCTATCTACCTGTACTAACACACACCTGTAGTTATCTATCTACCTGTACTAACACACACCTGTAGTTATCTATCTACCTGTACTAACACACACCTGTAGTTATCTATCTACCTGTACTAACACACACCTGTAGTTATCTATCTACCTGTACTAACACACACCTGTAGTTATCTATCTACCTGTACTAACACACACCTGTAGTTATCTATCCACCTGTACTAACACACACCTGTAGTTATCTATCTACCTGTACTAACACACACCTGTAGTTATCTATCTACCTGTACTAACACACACCTGTAGTTATCTATCTACCTGTACTAACACACACCTGTAGTTATCTATCTACCTGTACTAACACACACCTGTAGTTATCTATCTACCTGTACTAACACACACCTGTAGTTATCTATCTACCTGTATTAACACACACCTGTAGTTATCTATCTACCTGTACTAACACACACCTGTATTGATCTATCTACCTGTACTAACACACACCTGTAGTTATCTATCTACCTGTACTAACACACACCTGTATTGATCTATCTACCTGTACTAACACACACCTGTAGTTATCTATTTACCTGTACTAACACACACCTGTAGTGAGGATTTTACACACATTAACACACCTGTAGTTATCTATCTACCTGTATTAACACACACCTGTATTGATCTATCTACCTGTACTAACACACACCTGTAGTTATCTATCTACCTGTACTAACACACACCTGTAGTTATCTATCTACCTGTACTAACACACACCTGTAGTTATCTATCTACCTGTACTAACACACACCTGTAGTTATCTATCTACCTGTACTAACACACACCTGTAGTTATCTATCTACCTGTACTAACACACACCTGTAGTTATCTATCTACCTGTACTAACACACACCTGTAGTTATCTATCTACCTGTACTAACACACACCTGTAGTTATCTATCTACCTGTACTAACACACACCTGTAGTTATCTATCTACCTGTACTAACACACACCTGTATTGATCTATCTACCTGTACTAACACACACCTGTAGTTATCTATCTACCTGTATTAACACACACCTGTATTGATCTATCTACCTGTACTAACACACACCTGTAGTGAGGATTTTACACACATTAACACACCTGTAGTTATCTATCTACCTGTATTAACACACACCTGTATTGATCTATCTACCTGTACTAACACACACCTGTAGTTATCTATCTACCTGTACTAACACACACCTGTAGTTATCTATCTACCTGTACTAACACACACCTGTAGTGATCTATCTACCTGTACTAACACACACCTGTAGTGATCTATTTACCTGTATTAACACACACCTGTAGTTATCTATCTACCTGTACTAACACACACCTGTAGTTATCTATTTACCTGTATTAACACACACCTGTATTGATCTATCTACCTGTACTAACACACACCTGTAGTTATCTATCCACCTGTACTAACACACACCTGTAGTTATCTATCTACCTGTACTAACACACACCTGTAGTTATCTATCTACCTGTATTAACACACACCTGTATTGATATATTTACCTGGGTGGTGAATATATATTACCTGTATAAACACACACCTGTAGTGACGTATTAACACACACCTGTAGTATGTGTTTACCTGTATTAACACCCACCTGTAGTGATGATTGAACTGTATTAACACAGTAATAATTGTACCTGTATTAACTCTCTCTCTCTCTCTCTCTCTCTCTCTCTCTCTCTGCAGGTGAAGGTCTGGTTTCAGAACCGCAGGACGAAGCACAAGCGTCAGAAGTTGGAGGAAGAGTCTCCTGAAGCGCTGCAGAAGAGGAAGGGCAGTCAACACATCAATCGCTGGAGGGCGGCCACACACCAGCCGGGGGGCGCGGGGGAGGACGTGGACGTGCTCAGCGAGGACTAGACTGCAGACACACACATGCACACACACATACTCACACAGTCATACTGGTTAGTGTCAGACATCCACAAGTGTGTTCAGGCGACTTGTTCAAGTTCACAAAGCCTTTCGATCCACAGCGAGACCGAATTCAGCTAATTTTCAGTTAGTCCATTAGGTGCATAACACATGCAGTCATTTGGCCAAACATGTACTAATCTAAGCCTTAACTGTTGCACGAATGTTGGTAGAATATAACTACAACTACTGCAATGAGAAATACATTGCACTACTAACATTTGCATAAATAAAAAACAACACGTGGTCTAAATAATGCACCAACATACAAAGTGTGTCACGCTGTTGATAGAGAAAGAGCGCTAAACCTCCGGACTATTTAAAATTAAATGTTGGAATTAAAGGGACAACATACTTTTGTAAAAGGCGGACCCTGAACACACCACATGCCAACACACACCTGTAGTTATCTATCTGTGTAAAGCAGTGAGGATGGAGATTCATATTTGATCTTGCCTCGTGCAAAAGTCTGCAGGAGGATTACACAGGACTCCAAACATACCTTACACACTTGGAAAGTTACCAAATGTAGGATATGGCGTCCGTGTTTTAACACGCGGCTGACAAACCAACAGGTGGAGGCGGGTGATTCTGCCAAAAACATGCAGGGAAACAATGATGAATTTATTAATCTGTATCAAATATTAATTTACAGTTTGATTACGGCTCAGTCTAAATGTCTCACTAAACTGGTAAGATAGACAATGTAAAACAGACAAACTGTTAAACTCTTAATTACAGTAATATTCTGGCATTAAATGTTAAGTTTTGGACAGTTTTGAATACTCTTATCAGATGAATAACACACCCACAACACAGAACATACATACACATCTCACCTTCCCGAGGACTGATGGGTGTCCCTGAAGGCATCACGCTCATGCACACAGCAGGAGGTCAAAACTCTGCTGTGAAAGACGAGGATAAAAAAAACTTTGATCAGCCACAAAGGATGGCTACAAACACTGAACCTCCCTTTTGGAGTTGGACTGAAGAGGATATTCAACGCTTCCGAGAGGCAACAGATAAACGGGACACCAAACGCAGCTGTTGACTGTCGGTGGATTGTATTTGGTGCCAAACGAAAAGCCAGAGTTTCCTGGAAAAAAATAAAGGATTAAAGTGAGAGAGGAAGCTGGTTTCTGAGCGTCTGTCCGCGACAGACGGCCGCCGGCTCGCAGGAAGTCTGCTTAGCTGAACAACACGTCTGCAAAGAGGGAAATATGGTTCCTCCGACGGAGAAGAAGGAACTGAAAAAGTTTTCTGTAACATTTATCTGCAGCGATTTGAAATAAGAATCCACCTTGAACACTGTCATGTGCCAACAAAGCGTCTTGGTGACGATGCAGGGTTTTAACTTTATTTGCAGCAAAATGTCCCGTTTTTACACTCGGAGAATCTGAATTTGAGTTTTACGATAAGAGCAAGGTACAACGTGGTCTTTGTCAACTTGTTACATTATTAAATAATCATGGAATCAACCACATTTAGCTTCTGATGGATGATTGGTCACATTTATGATATCATTATAATAACGTAAATTGTAAAAAAAAAAACGTTTTTTAGGATTTAACTAATTGTTTCTGTGTTAGTTGACCTCAAAAAATGACGATTTGTTTTTGTTGCATGCCTCCACAGTGAACCACAGGCGAGCTGGCAAAGCATCATGGGAAGTGTAGTTGCTTTACAAGTTGACAAAGACACGTTTATTCTCTTAATTGAATAAGCAGAACATCACAGACTGAATATATTTAACAAATGGAGTTTAATTTATGAATGAAAAGTCACACTTCCTGTTGGAGGAACCTGATATTTCTTTTCACAAAGTATTTTCTGCAGAATCACCCCAAATGGAAAAATATGTACCTCTAACATGTTTGTATAACCCTGACTATATTTAATATTATTTTTATTGTCAACAGATATCACGGCTCTCAGCTCCAAGCCCATTGACATCAACATTTATAAACACTTATAGTTCCGATGTTTAAAAAAAGGCTTAAAACATTTCCAAGAAAGGATGGAAATAGTTCCTTTGGGACTATTTTACGTGGCGTATCAATCCTTTTTTAAATGGGGTTTGTTGACAAGAATACAAATATGAAATCATGCATCCTTCAGGACTTATATTAAAAAAAAATCAGGGCGGGATTTTTAATTCAGCGGCATCAGAAACCAGCTTTTTATTCTACCGGTAGTTTGTTTTGGGTGTTTTTGGAAACACAAGAAAAAGTAGGTATTTATGTAAAAAAAAGTATTCTATGCATCTGATGTGTAAATAATGATAATAATGTGTGGATTTTTGTTTTTCACTGCATACGTTCATCTGTTTGTTTCTTTTTCATGGACAGATTTACCTCATCATCTCCTTATGTAGCACTTCTTCTTAGTCAAATCTATTTTTTCATCGTTTTAGGATCGAATGCACTAACTGTACGCCTCGTGTCCTTTCCTCGGAACGAAAGGGACGGAAAACGACAGAAGCTTTGTACTTCCTGTGCGGACATTTGGAAAAATATAAATAAAATGAGATTGAAATCAAACGTTATGTCTGTGTGGATTGAAGTCTGAAATTGTGAAGATACATTGGGTTTTCTTCGAGAAATATAGTTATTTTTTATGCGAAAAATGTTTATGCCTATGATCTGGTGGATTTGTTGTTAAGTGAAAATTAAGACAGATTATTGATGTGAGGGAGTTTCTTTTTAATACTAGTTTTTATAATATCACAGCTTTTAATTTAATTTTAATTTTGAAACGTTTAATACAAAGTTAAGTACAACCAAATCATTCGGAGTTTATTATCCTTTATTTAATAGATTTTATTAAAGGGGACCTATCATGCAAAATGCACTTCTTGATGTCTTGTATTCATCAACATGTGTCCCCGGTGTGTCGGCGAACTCACTCAGCGTCAGAAAATAAAACCCCCTCTCTTTTCCTCCGTACCCAAATCTCTAAAAACGGGGAACAACGGAGCTGATCCAGATTTGCGTCCGATATGACGTAACATCTGAAATGTGGACCCACGGGCCAATCAGAAACATTGCTATCAGAAACAATGCCCGACTGTTTTGGACGTAATGTGGTCGGTGTTTACATTAGCATGGCTAACACTCAGAGCTAACCTGTGCTGGAGAGCATGTGTGTGAAGAAGCAGGAAGTAAAAAGGAACTCACCTTGTGGTATAACCGGCAAGAGAGAAAGCCTTTGAGCTCCAGACTGTTTCAGAGAGAATCCTTGATAATCCATGATATGGAGTTTCATCACGGCAGCATTTAGTTTAGACGGTAGCTGCCGGGTCCCGCATGAGCTCAGACCCCTCCTTTTTTATTTGTATCAATTTTAATTTTTTTGTAAAGCTTTATACCCAAATCAGCACTCTTGAAACAGGAAGTGAAATAGAGGGATACGAGGCATGGCTAGAATGGGTGATCTGTCTGGTATCTATGCTATTGCCTAAAAATAGCATGATGTGAACTTTAAAGTAATTATATTTGTTTAGATGTATTCATTCATTGTGTTTATTTACAATCAAAATAGTTAGTAGCCATAACATTGACATGATTTCAATTGTTTGTAATTACATGTTTTTAACTGGAAGAAACAACGAAAAACTGTTATCAGATTTTATTAATATATTTCTAAAACCAGGTGTAAATTAGTGAGAGATCTCTATCAAAGTGAAACATAACTGAACCACTAAACCCCCCACTTCCTACCTGCTTCATGTTGGTGCTGTTGCCGTGGAAACGCGTTCATATTCACAATGAGGAGTAGCAGATGGCGTGGAGGTGCACGACTGACAGCAACAAATGATCACTCCCTTTAATCTGCACTGAGTCCAAGTGAAGCTACGGTTATTCATTTCAATTATCAAAGATACTGAAGGAGGTTTGGAGGAGGCTGATGTATTCAGATTGATATTCATATACACTGAATAAACTGAGACGTTGACTTTAATTACATGTCAACAGATTTCACATAACTGCATTCGGTTAGTTGAAAGCAATGATATTAAGATGAAATAAGAAATATCGGGTCCAACTTAATGAAGCTCAGCGCAAGTTCAACCAGGAAGACCGTCTGTACTCATCCATTTACTATGTCCACGTAACTACTCTCTCTCCTCTCAATAAGTGATCGGGGGCGTCACTCCCCAGCTTAACCAATCACTTCGCTCTATTCTCACAAGCCTATCATAGCGCTCCGTTAACCCTTTCAAATCTGCTCTCCCCTCTGACAGCTGTCATTTCAGGTGACTCGACGCAACCCCCCCCCCCCCCCCCCCCCCTTTTCACCTCCTGTCCCTCTGGATCCAGGGTTAAGCTAAGCCCCTCCCCTTCAGACCGAACCCAGCCATCCATTCACCACCACCGGTGTCTAGACCCCGGGGGTTTCATCGGATCGGTTCTCCCCTCCCGTATGATACTTCTGCACAACGGGGCCTAAGCGCCAAAACTCCATTACATTAATTTGTGTATTCCTGGCAATAAATATGTATTCTTAAATCAAAACCGTCCCTCCTGATTGAAATAGTATTGCTTTCAACTAACCTAATACAGTTGTGTGAAATATGTTGACATAATACATTAAAGTCAACGTTTCAGTTTTGTCAGTGTACTTTGGAAAATGGCGAATGTAAAGCTGAGAGGATGTTTTTGTTGTTGATCAGATGCTGGGAGAACTGACAGCGTCAACAAAACAACAAAGAGACACACGTTTTTTTAGAGGAAATTGATAATCATTCATGCAAAACGAAAGTACTGATATCTTGAAAGGATGTATTGCATTTTGCTTGAAGTTGCAAACATTTAAGTAAGGGATAATGTGCTGTCGCGGTCATTATGGGGAAAAGAACACCGACAGGCTGATCAGGAGCCCGACGCGAAGCGGAGGGATCTAGATCGGCATGAAGGTGCATGCAGTTTGCTTTTCGGCCCAACTGTATACAGTTACATCGACCGGACTTCTTTCTGAAGATGTGAGCGTCCTTAACAACGGTCAATAAATCCTTGACAGCGGTCTGTCTGTTCGGTATTAACAACGTGTCACGTGTTCTGAATTGACCAATAAGAATCGAGTATTCAACTAAGCCATGTAATAAAGTGGAATAACTGTAATGATGAGGTGAGTTTATCTAAACTGAAACTATTAGAAACCATGGCTGTGAGCAGGACCTGTGAACTCATGCTTGTTATTTCTTGTCATTGTAAAATTCATTTCCTTTTTGGTTGTTTTGTACAAAAAAAAATATTTGTTTACAACATGATGAACATGACGCTGATGACGATGACCTAAGCAGAAACAAAATGTACGCCAGAGGGGGGAGGACCAGAAACGTTGTTAAGCTTCTTCTTGACCCTGTTGGACGTTGAATATTTTTGTACCTTGAATTTTTATTTATTTTTTTGTGTTGCATCTCTTTGTTATAATTATTATTATATATATAACAAACAAAAAAAGGTTTCTGACTTGTTCAATAAATTGACTAATAATAATAATAAATCTGTTGAAATCATGATCCTGTTTACCAGTGATATGAACAAGTATATGTTCTGTAGCGGATACTTTCACGGGAATAAGTACAGTGGCCGTAAGGGGCAACGCGATACGACGGCCCAGAACCTTTCCATTAGGAGAAACACGCTGGAGCTCTAAAAACAATTTAATTAATAAAAACACGAATGTGCAAAAACACATGCAAGTGAAGAAACATCTTCATGAACTTGACAACACATGGACAGCGTTTACTGAAAGCTTTGCATGAACCAAGCACCGCAAGAATCTCAAAACACGACGGAAGTCCTTTTAAATATACTGACGAAACAGACTAACTCTGCCAACAATGACAGGTGTCTGAGAGATATCGTAAGTATAACAAGTAAGTTCATCAAGTGAAAGAAGGACGTTAGTAAGTGAGCTTGTAATGTCATTTTTCCGAGTCCTGTTTCTCGCTTGAGGCCAGGAAAAGTCTCCGTGACCTTTTGACCTGTGCTGGACTACGGGGATCTGGTCTATATGAATGCACCTGCCCATTGGCTGATCAAGTTAGATGCCGCCGATCACAGCGCACTGAGACGTGTTACTAACTGTAAAGTATGAACTCTTCACTGCACCCTGTGAGCCAGGGCAGGTCTGCCTTCACTTCCTGTGCGGAGGCTCAGTCACCGGTACATGTTCATCTCCACAGCCATGTTGGGTAAATGACCATCTTCCATCTGCTCTCTGATCACAAAGTGAAAGTAGCCACTGCCTGAGATCTCACGCTGTGGTTTTGTTAACCCAAGTGCGAGCACTGACGTAGGGACGAGCGCTTTAGATGCGCAGCTCCTCTAACTTGGAGCAGTCTGCAAAGAGAATGGAAACTGATTTGGTTCCACTGCATGTTTTTAAAGCTCGGATAGATGCTATGCAATCTGGTGGTACCTGTACATGTCGATAGGCATGTAAATGTAGCGCTGTAAATATGATGTTGTGTTATCTGTTTTTTTTTTTTTAAAGTGTCTCTACTGTAGGCTATTTTATTATATGTAGCACTTTGGCTCCACCAAAAATCGTTTATAAATGTGCTATATTAATAAAACTTGATTTGATGCTTCATGTGGAACCTACTTGCAGCAGGTCTCCCTTGAAAAAGAGATCGATTATCTACCTGGTTAAATAAAAGTTTGAAATGAAAATGTCTTTATTTTCTATGTAAAATTAGTATGTTACAAAAAGGACATGAAATAGTCTAAAAAAGGTCAAAATGCTTATTTACAAATGTTGTTTTTTTGGAGGCAGCTCCATCTGTGTTCACATGAAACTAAAGTAGATTTTGTTGAGCAATTAATAATGATTCATCGTAATAGTTTCATAATGTTAAAGTTACTTGTTGTTTTCTTTGTTTGTGTAACCCTTGTTGAGTTTACAACCCTCTAATCAGTCGAGTGCTTTAATATAATAATTAAAGTATTTATCCTAAATGAAAAGCAGCCACTCGGGATCAAACCTCTAATCAAACTAATTGCTGCAAATAAAGGCAATTCCCGTCAGAGCCGCTCGTCACAGCTCAGACTCAGAAGTGTTATTTCACTACAAAAGCCTTGTTTAGAAAAAATGACATTACCGTACAATGAAACTGAAATGTAATACATGTCAAGGGAAAACATTATTTCACCTAGTTTAAGTTTGAATTGTTTACGTTTTATTAAAGTCTACTCTTTCAATTATTTAATTTACAAAACATGAATCCCTATTTTAAACTAAATCACGAGGTTTTCCTAAAGCTCATCGTGTAGCTTTGTTTCTATCACAAAATGAACCACTAGTTTAAAACTGGACGGACTGTAGTTGAATACTCAATTCTGATTTGGGACATTCCATAGGGTTGGTAATCTTTGCCAACAGACTGTTGCTAAGGAGAACAGACTGATTTACCGTCAGCTGTGGACAACACACATTGGTTTTCACAATCAGAAAGCACAACCTGGATCAGCAGGACTCGTCTAACTTCTGGTGAAGAAAGTTACGTTCAATTAATTAAGGTAAGATTGAATGAATTAAGGTAAGATTGAATGAATTAAGGTAAGATTGAATGAATTAAGGTAAGATTGCACGAATGCCACACATTAACACAGATACC
The DNA here is from genome assembly GCF_902827115.2 of Pseudochaenichthys georgianus. Classification (NCBI taxonomy): domain Eukaryota; kingdom Metazoa; phylum Chordata; class Actinopteri; order Perciformes; family Channichthyidae; genus Pseudochaenichthys; species Pseudochaenichthys georgianus. The sequence goes on along the minus strand of NC_047512.1, from coordinate 5,089,253 downwards.
AGAATTCACATGGATCGCTTTAACGGATTAAGCACATCATCAGAACTCAAAACAGCAGTTCATTGGACCTGGTTCTCCAGAAGGGAGTCGAGGTGAGACCAGGTGGTTCTCCAGAAGGGAGTCGAGGTGAGACCAGGTGGACCCGAGCCTGGCAGAAATCTAACTGGACACATTCAAGCTCTGTGGCAGCATATTACACACGTGTCAGCGGTAATGTCTCTGTGTGTATTTACATGTGGTGGTGGATTTGCATGCCTGTGTGTGTGTGTGTGTGTGTGTGTGTGTGTGTGTGTGTGTGTGTGTGTGTGTGTGTGTGTGTGTGTGTGTGTGTGTGTGTGTGTGTGTGTGTGTGTGTTTAATGGTCCATATGCGTGACAATAACTCATCAAAGAGACAAGGAGCTGCCGGTGTCGAGGCTTGATGGAGGGGATTTCCACTCCTCCGATGTGCCTCCACACTCTTTATCTTAAAACACACACACACACACACACACACACACACACACACACACACACACACACACACACACACACACACACACACACACACACACACACACACACACACACACACACACACACACACACACACACACACACACACACACACACACACACACACACACACACACACACACACACACACACACACAACAGGCAGCAACTCTCACTCGTATTTTAAGCCGTGCTTTACTATCTTTAATACCAACGTTTATTCTTTAATATATACTTAATTCTGAATGATAATAATGTCGATGTGCAGTGTGGGAAGTTGGACTGATACCTCCATCACAGCAGTAGCTTAGATGTCGCAGCAGCTGCCATAAAATAACGATAAAAGCTTCGGTGATTCACGTCCCATCGATTATGAGACGCCGTTTGTGTGACTGCTCCACCCTCGCTAAATGCCGGGTTATAACTCCAGCGCTTATGATTGATGAGTTCCTCCCTACTGCGCTGCTCACGGGAAGGCAAAGACAAACGCTCCGCCAACAAAGGCTTGAGTTGCACGATGCAATCTCGCATCGCTATCCAGAGCTCGTTCCTTTGCATTGCGCCCTCAAACAAAGCCAGCATACTTTTGACTGAACTTAGGCATACGCATTTCCAGCTTCGAAATACTGTGAAATGTGCATGCTTACTAACCACTTAGCATCTCGTCATTTCACTCGTAAAATGTTTAACTTCCATGCAGAACTTGTTATCCCGTATACATTTTACATTACATGAAACTAACACTTTTAACCAAAGTGAGCGACAAGAATCCTCCAAGTAGAGCTTGAAGCCAAATAACTGCGTTGGATTTTATTGGCCAAGGTACATTTTTATCAGGGTTTGATGCAGTCTAAAAAATGCTATGACAACTATGTGCAGAATGTGCACAGTAACACCTTTCTCCTAGCATCTCATACGTTCACTCATATGTTTTTATTTACATGCAGAACTTGTTATCAATTATACATTACTTAAAGCTAATACTTTTATCCAAAGCAAGTACATCAGCTTCGAAGGCTAAACCCTTTAAAGACGTCACTTTCTGGTTAGATATAATTGGCCAAGGTGCAGTCAACCAAAACACATTTTTAATCAGGTCTGATGCAGTCTGTGCAAATACCAATTATTAAATTACAAATAAGAATCTTTAAAATAAAAGTTGTATTTCGTCTGCCTTGCATGACTTCTCAACAAAACTCCCCTTCCATTGGGAGTTTGATTTATGGTCGTGACGGGATAATGACGGGTTTCGAGGCTGCGTTTACAGTCTGGAAGATCTGGTTCTGCTCCAGGGTATAGAGGGTCCGTGTGGGAGGAAGAGCTGATCCTGAATCAGCGCCCGCGGGCGACCTCGCCGCCTGCACGGCCCGCTGTGATTGGCCGAGAGGAGCCCCGCGATGCCGGCAGTAAAAGCGTAAAAAAATTCTCTCTATGAATCACATAGAAGTAGCTCTAATTAAGAGTAATGACGGCTGAGGAGTTACAGAGGAGAGTCTGCATGACGATGATTGATATAATTGCACTTAATCGTGGAGAAAATAACGTTTTAGTTAATGCAGCGACTCAGACTCTCACTGTTCGGGAAATTAGGGCTTCAACGGCTCGTCGGTTAATTTACTGTTCGGGGAGAATAATAAATAAACCAATTAATTAAGATATTTTTTTTACAGGAAAGCTCATTCCTGACAAGAAAAACGAAACAATAAAAACAGTAACAGTAACCTGAATTGTCAATCGTACAATTAAAAAAAGTAAGGACCTACAAAGTAAAACATGTTTGAGAAATTAAAAATATTTAGAGAATAATGTATATACATATACAGCTATTTTGTGGATATAAAATAGAGGCAAAGCAATTCAAAAGAAGAAAATGTATATTTAATTGAGACAATAAAATACTACTATGCTATACTTTCATAATTGTTACTACAAAAGACAGGAAGAGTAAAATAAAAAAGTTTTCAGTTTCATGATTTTAAAGAGATAAAAATAACCCATGCTATTCACCTATAATGAACGTAGCTGGGTTAATATAAAATGCAGGCTGCAAAAGTAAGGTATTCCTTTTTCTTGTAATTTTTATATTTATCTGTATTCAAATTTTTTGTGAAATTGTTTATAAGAAATGTATTTTGGTTAAGTGTTTCTAATAAAATAAGAAAAAGGGTAACTCGTTGATTAGAAATTGTTAAACAGGTTACCCCAAAATGTATTGGATTGGATTTAAATACTGAAGAAGTGATTCAATTGTGATATTGTATCATGAAATCGTATGAGATTTTTTAATCTTCTTCTTATTTATTAATTATCAATTGTACCACACACACTCAGGAAAATGTAACCCAACCTGTCATACAGGTGAGCAGCAGTCGAATGGCAGAACATACGAAAACAGTAATTACACAAAAGTGTTGTTAATACAAACAGCCGCCCATCACACGCCTTAGACACAGCAGCAGTTTCTAGTTGGTAACGCGAAAATATCAAAAGTCATCTTTCACCAACCAGCATCTGCTCACAAAACTGCTGATTCGCTCACTTTCACATGTTGTTGTCTGGAGGAAAATAAACGAGTAAATAAACATGGATCCGGACATTGTGTCTGAACTGTATACTGTATATAAAGGTCTGATTCTGTTGCCTCTACTGTAGTTAATCTGATAAACTGCAGACTAATGCGTCTACTAATGCAACTAATAACACTGAATGCACCCTAATAGTGGTGATAAACGTCTCCTTCACAGCTCATTTAAAAAAAATTAAAAGCGTTTACGTTTATGTCAATTAATGTTGGAGTTGGATTATTTCACTCAGGTTAAGTCAAGACACTGAGAATAATCAATATTTACCAATAACAACTAACACGCAAAAAACACATTCAAATGATTCTTAGACGTTTGATGTCAAACTACCAAATAAAAGCGTCCCATCTAAACATATAGCTGGTCCCCCATGCTTCCAGTCTTTATGCTAAGCTAGGCTAACTGAAGTGAAAACAAACCACGATGAGAATAATCAATATCAACCAATAACAGCTTACAAACAAACAAATATTTATCACGTAAATTGTAAACAACAAATGCAGATTCAACTCATTCTCAAATAAATATTGGTTGATGTCAAACTACCGAATAAAAGCGTCCATCTATCAAAGCTCGCTGTTCCCCCATGCTTCTAGCGTTTATGCTAAGCTAAGCTAACTGAAGTGAAGTTAAACCACTGTGAAAACAATCAATAAATGCGCAAAAAATACTCATCACGCAAGTTGTAGACAAAATGTTGATTCAAACGATTTTTATATGAATATTGTTTGATGTCAAACTACCGAATAAAACCATCCATCTATCCAAGCTAGCTGGTCCCCTATGCTACCAGTCTATATGCTAAGCTAGGCTAACTACCTCTCGCTCTCACCAGTGGCTTTGCGACCACAATTCAAGACACAGGCAGGGCCGTCCCTGCCCAACATGAGGCCCCACGCAAAGTTATATGATGAGGCCCGGTTTTGCGAGCGTCGACTGGGGGGGGGGGGGACCTCGCAGCGGCAAAACCGTGCCACACTAATTGCACCGCATAAGCGCATAGGTGCGCCGCATTTTCGGCTCAATTGAGGCACCCTCCGCAAGATGAGGCCCCACGCAGTCTGCATGATCAGCCTGTAGGGAGGGACGGCCCGGGACACAGGTACTGGCTTACCGTGTTGTGAAGGGGGTTCAGTCATTTCTACATCCAGGACCATACACAGGAAGTACAAAACCATAACCATGTGTTGATTATTGTGTGATAAACAACACCCGCTAACCTTAACAACGTAATCCAAGCCCTTAACTAACATTACAAGCTTTTATTTAATGATTTAAAATGCGTTTTGATTTCACAAAGTACCATCGGTCGTTCTTTTTCGTTACGCTCAGCACAAACATCAAACTTGAAATCTTAAATCTTCTGCACTTGTTGGTTTTATTTATGTATGAACTGAGAATGGAAATTCTGATACCTCAACACTGAATGATTTCAGGTGCTAAGAATGTTTTACAGCCAACATTTTTCGTTCTCAATAACGTTATGAGGTGTCTACCCACATCTTGTTAAATTTCCCATCAGCCCTCTGTTCCGATGTTTGGTGCCATAACCCGAGGCTTCAACTGACTGACAGCTGATGGAGCGCCGCTTTGTCGTCTTTGTTTACATCATTGACAGTTTTGTGAGTTTGATGGGGGATTAGAGCTCATTAAAGAGAGCAAGAGTGCTCGCCAGGAGCTGTTCAGATACCACATGCGTTTAACTGCTCTCTGCATCCATGCCTCTACAGGATTAATGCAGACAGTGCCATGCTCATGGAGAGTATTTCTCATTTTGATGTTTATAGTCCAGAATCTAAAGTCTTACAAAGGTATTCATGTTTTACTGCGTATGGGAAGAAGAAACCAAAAGTCAACTACTGACTTCGTAACCTCGTTTATGTAGCAAACAGTTTTAACCCAAATGTTTCCCTAAACATAATCAGGTAACGTTGACTTGTTTAAAGTTGAGCATAGAGATATGGAGAGCTCTGTAGCTTACATGTCTACTTACACGTAACTTATAGAGAACATATTATGCACATTTCAAGGATCATCATAGTATTTTATGCTCACGTTTGAAATCTACGTTCAAACTTCCTTATGTGACAATAAGCGCTGACTACTTACAGTACGTACACAACTTAATTTACTTATGACTTTTATAATTTACAAATGAACCAAATGTTTAGAAACTAACTGCACTTTAGTGACGGTTTATTGACTGCTTCACTTACCGACATCATTCATTAGTCAGTGTATTGAACATGTCAGAAACAAAAACATACAACAATAATATATATATTCTTACTTTCCTTTTTTTTCTCACTCAAATTAATAATTATATCAAAGTACAAAAAACAAATAATAACAAAAAAAACCAATAACAATTCTCAGATAGTCTCTGTCATGTTCGAGAGGGGCAAGAAGAAGCTTAAAAAACGTTTCTGGTCCCCCGCCTCGAGCTTATATGTTTCTTATAAATAAAACATTAGGTCATCAGCGACACGTTTTTCTTGTTAATTTGTTTGCTTTTTTACAAAACAATCAAATAAATTACTTTTACAAGAAATAGCAACAAATGGGATTGTACAGGTCCTGTTCATAACCATTAATGATTTGGCTGCTAAATAATACTTTCAGTTTAGACTTGTACAATATGTCAGTGCATCGTTACAGTTATTCCACAGACTAACACCTTTCGATAAGATGCAGTGGAGTTTGGCTTTTGTTCGGACGGGTGGTTTTTTACCCACATCACTTTATACACTTAACGAACCTCAACCCAAACCATGATGTATCCCTAAACCTAAAACATACTTTGTCACTGATATAACATATTAATTGTGTCTGTGCTTCTGTTAAGTTTTATTATTTGGAACATGAATGATGTGAATTCTCTTTTTAGCTATACACACCTATTGCACAAGAGGGATGTTGCTTTCCCTGAAATACATGTTTCTGTTAGTTGTGGTGTTTCTTTGAGAGACTGTATTCTGTACACACTTTTAAAAAGCCCTGAGACAAATGTGTAATTTGTGATATTGTGAAATACAATTTGATCGATTGATTGGTGGAAAAAGATGAATCATACTGGATGACTCCCTCAACTCTGAGCCTGAAGTGTAAGATAAAACAGAGAGATAGCTGATTGCAGCTCCGTAGGAAGCGAGGAGGCAACATGAACTAACTGGTGGAACCCTGCAGCGATGGAGGGTGACGTCGCAGTAAAAAGCTGCAGATCGGACGGTCCTCTGTTATTAATTCACCTCTGATACAAGTCAGCACAGGCGATGCCACACAGGTTCGCAGCTGCAGGCGGAGGATGGGGCTTTATTAGAGAGACAAGGGTTGGCTTCCCAGAAAAGGAAAGTATTTGACTTTTACATAAACAAACATACTTCAAGCATCTCTGACAATGAACAAGCATTTTTTAAACGAGCCGCAGGGAGTCTAGTCGTAGTCAACTGGAGTCTTCTCTTCCCTTCGACTCCATTTCATTAACCTGACTTTCCAGAATGTACCAAGATGTTTGGTGGCTTTGTGTTTCTTGTTGGTCGTGTTGCCTCTCTTTGGTTGTTATGCATTTCTTCAGTGGCTTTTTGTCTGTTTTTAGAAACTCTGTCTGTGCTTTTGTGTCTTTTTCTTTGGTTGCTCTTTCCACCGTTTTAATAATAATAATAGTAATAATAATTCCTTACATTTATCAAAGCGCTTTTCCAGATGCTCAAAGCGCTTTACAATTACACATTACACATATCACACATGCAATGGTCATGTACTGTGGACAATACCCACGGAGCAAGTCCAGGTGAAGTGTCTTTCCCAAGGACACACCGGGTCTGGGTTTGTTTTTTATCTTTGTAGTTACTTTGTGTCTCTGATTTTGAATGTCTTGCATTCAATCGTCGCTTTGCCGTCATGTTGTGTGCTTTTCGAACAAGATACGTTGGCATTAATATTATGTTATATATATTTTTTTTAACATTTATATTTTATTAAACATTTTCAAAAGACAAACACACACGGAAAGGACATGGCTCACACACATCACAAGTAGGACAGGACATAACATGAAGGGGGGGGGGGGCAGGGGGATTACAGTGTCAGTCAAATTTGATGTATGCATATGCGTTGTATTTATACATGATTTGCTTCATAATATAGGTATACTTCATCGTTTAATAGGTAAATAAATAGATAAATAAATACATATATAAACACACATCTCTTCCCTTTCTGATTAATTCACCTATTCATCCATTTCGCATTTAATTTCACTTCTTTCATTACCGTTATTTTTCTGTTTCTTCATAGCTTATTTCGCTTTATTTATTAATATTATTAATATATGTTATATATAACTTCAAGTCATATTTGCACTTTATATTAGCAATAGTTGCAACGGAAGCGGCAAATCTTATCAACGTGTACATCGCATGCCAATTAAAACCCATCATTTGAAAATGATGAATTTTCTTTAAATTATCTCCTTTCTGTGCTCGTTAGTGCACCTGTGCTCTGCTGCGACTAATTAAAAGTGAAATCCTGCACATTTCTGCATTCGCCGACGGTGGCTCTGTTAACAAATATTGAGCAAGGTAGAACTGTGCTAATTAATGTTATAACGAGAGGGGGGTGACTTTGGCTCATTAACATAAACCTGATAAAACAGGAGGTCGCTGTTGTGTTTCTGCAGGTCCTCCAGACTTTTTAACACCAAATGAGATTTTTCCGCTACTTCTTCTTCGTTGGTATGTTTCAACAGGAGGGAGTATCAAACACTTGTTAAATATGTAATTTCAACCGCAGAAGCAAAGTGTTAGATTACGGTTGGGAAAAAAAGAGATTCCTGCAGGTTATCTCAAGGTGAATATTACGTTTTTGGCACCATAAATGAACGTGTAAATAATGTTGGGTCCCATTGATGCAAGCTGGGTGCTAATAACACTTAAAGACAAATGAAAATTGAATACTGCAACAATTAGCAGGTTTGATGGAGACAGTCACACAAGTCTATTGCAGGGCTTATATTTAACTCTAATAAATGACTAAAACAGTGTCGGAGGAATTGCAATTAGGCACCAATAGGAGGTGTCGGGGGAAAGAAACACTGCAGGGAAACAAAAAAAAGTGACACCACAGATGAAAAGAACAAGAACTGAGGAGACCTACTGTAATGCATCGGGAGTCTGCAGCACAAAGAAAATCAGAGTTCAAGACCTGCCTGACGCTGCTCCTCTACCTCCTACAAATTAGCTTTCAGCGTTAAACGAGAAGAGGTGAAACTTTTTAAATAACTCTTGAAACTCCTCTGTCCATCTTAAGGCCCAGACACACCGGGCCCATTTCGGCCGTCGATAGATGTCTGGCCGTCAATGTGAGTCGTGTCGCCCTACTCAGATTGGTGTGACACCGCCTAGGCAGTCGGCCAAAGGCTGCCGGTCAAATAAATCACTCTGATTGGCTGTTCAGCTAACGAATCAGTGCATGAGAAGCAAAACGGAAGTGAGGGACCCAAACAAACGATTAAGAAGGCACACACAGACGGCTATTGTTTTTAATTTTCATCTCAGCTGGACGCAAGAGTTTATTTTTTATCAATCGATCTGGAATGAAGAAACCGAAGACCAACGCACACGCTATTTGTTGTTTGTTTATATCACGCAGTCTGTTCTTCTTCTCTCGGTTATCATGCAGTCTGTCTTCCGGTTGTTGCCTGTTTTGAATGACGAATACACACTACCGCCGCCTGCTGGTAAGAAGAGGTATTGCCACTCACGCATGCGCAGTGCGTACGTGCTTCTTGGCCGTCGGCTGAAGTCTTTGCGGTGTGTTCCAGTGCGACACATGGCCAAGACGCAGGAGACGTGTTCCGTCGGGACGTGTTCCTTGGTGTCAGTTTGGTGTGTCAGGGCCTGTAAAGCAAATAAATAACTCTTGAAACTCCTCTGTCCATCTTTAAACTCCGTATTTCCAGGTTCATAGATTTGATGAACTATATCTTTGTTGAAGTGAACAAGGGACAGCAAAAGAAAAGCACCTTATGCTGCCTGAAATCAGCTAGAAGGGCTAGCTAACGTTAGCTTTTTGCTGTTAGCAGCTCGGTAGCAGTTACGTTTTGTATATTTTTTGGTATTTCACATCTGTTTTCACAATCTACATACACCTCTCTATCAGTTACGTGCTTTCTTTGTGCGTCCATGCACAACCCAGTCTCATGGCATTTCGTGTTCACCAACACGATTTGTAATCTATTGATTCGGGTTCACCAACACGATTTTCCCCTTTTTGTGTTTAATACTGGCAACTTCTAATTGTGGGAAAAACGAAAACGTTCAGTAGAGACGTCCCATAGAACATTTTTCGAAACACAATAGCCAGCATGTAGTTCTGGGGGGGCGTTCAATTCCAGTTTTGGATAGTCTGCCGTGGTTTCGTTCCATTTCAAACAGCTGTTTGACGCTCGGCAACCTTCCTCCAACATTCAATCCCAGAGCTTGAAGATTAATCACGGGGACTGTAGTCCTAAACGATAGCTGGGGATTATGGGTAGTGTAGTGTCTTCGGCCATCCTAAACTCCTAGAGGCCTACGTCTGTTTCCGGTTATTTTTATTTTGAAATTCAGTTCCTGACGGACGCCAAAAAAGCCCGAGATCATGGAATTAAACCAATAAATAAAAGCAAGGATAATTGTGTGTTATTGGTGAGTAAATAACAGTGTGTTATTTTGAAAAGAATAACAAATTAGAAGGAAAAAAAGATTTAAAAAAATACAGATTTCAGTATCCTGAGGCTCTGAGCCCCATTTATCTTCCTCACAGACGGGAACAAAAGTCCGAAATTATACGATTTAAAATAAAAGCAATAACTGTGGCTTGATATTGAGTAAGAACATGTTTTTATGAACCACACAGCTTCCGGTCTTCCACGACCCGACCGGAGAAAAAGACGTGCTGCAGCCTGCAGGCACGAAACACATTACCAGTAGAAATACATTGCTTTTAAAATCATGCTGTGCAACACGAAAAAAAGGGGAAAATGGTGTTGGTGAACACGAAATGCCGTGAGACTGGGTTTCCATGCACTGAAAGAGTCCCTAATGTTTCACTTTATGACCGGGTATAGCTTAAATTCACCATACAGGTGTCATAACGTCTTTTTCTTCATTAGGATGCCGTGCAATTTTACTCCATCAATCAAGCGTTTTTATTGTCGTAATGTTAGTATGCTTTTGTAATCCACCAGTTGTCACATGTGGGATCATAAAATACGTTGTGCTAATCACAACAGCCGTTTTGAATCATTAAACTGTAAGGTGAGTGATGACGGAGGACTTTATACTGGCAGCGCTAAGGAGAGATTTATTACCGTGTAAACCTACGTAGATGTATTGATTTATGGCAGGAGATTTATTAATCACTGTATTTAGCATTCCTGTTAAATGTAATAAAATAAAGCGACTGAGGATTAGGAAATAAGATGTCAAAGATGATTATGTGATAAGATTTCTTTTTGTACGACTGACATATTATTTGACTACAGCCATGCTCATTCGACTTGAAGCCTTTGGAAGAAAACTTGTAAAATATTAATAGAAAATTAAAAACTGTGTAAGGTAACGAGAAGCAGACGCAGGAAAGGTTGTGATTATTTTACATGCTGCAGGTTTACATGAATGTGAAGTATTTCAATTTGTGTTACTCATACAAAAATGTTTAATGTTTAATTTAAATAGATACAAAAAAGGAAAATATTTTAAGAAATTGCAAATGATTGTCCGTCAAAACTTCTTTATTTATATTTAGACATATTAGACACATTTTATGGATACAAATTCTCACCTTTTCTGAAGTATGGTATTTCCATTTACCAAATTCGCCTTTATATTAAAGTAGGTAGAAATGTACAACGATTTTAGTGTTAAACTACACAGCATTTAATCAATAAGCAAATGTCAAAAATAAGTTATCCTCATTCAGGAAGATGCTAAGATAAAATAATGAATACATTTTTTTAGATGTTATTATCATTAAAAGTACATATTTGACATTTCTCGAAAATAATAATATCCTTGAATCAGGCAGACAAAAGTAGTGGTTAAAACTTTAAAATAAAATGAAAAACAGATATTTAAAGTAGCTTTGAACCTTTACCTTATTGGTATTCTTTATTAGGATCCCCATTAGCACTATAGCATGAGCATTGGCTATTCTTCCTGGAACTTGCAGCATTAAAAGTGACTGTGTTTTCCCCCCTTCAGGTTTAGACATTAGCTCATTTGTTTAAAAAGGTAGCAGCAGGTTAAGAGGAGGCCTCGTTAGCCGGCTCTTTTAAAAAACAATGAAAGCTGCTTGTTTAGCTGCAGCCATGCATGATTAAAGCCGGGGTGGAGGACGCCACATCCTGCAAATTAGCGCCTGATTTCCATCTCGGGGTTTGGACAGAGAAGACCCCGCGGCTCAGCCAGCAGCCAACATAGCCGCCTCCAATTCAAAACCCTGCAGGCGGTGTTTTTACAGGCGGAGATTACCCAAATGTTCACTGCACGGTCTGTTTGTCCTCTGTGCAAAAGATCCATGAGTTGAGTAAACACTCAAATGTTTCTCATACGGATTCAAGAAGTGCTTGTTTCAGTCTGCAGCTTTATTTCAGTAACTCCATAGTCCCGCGCTTGCACATATAGTACATCACAGTGTAAGCCATCTGTAACAGTGCTATTTATAAGATGTATCACTTTGCTCAAATACTTTTTGTACTGCTACTTATGATGATCTTAGAGAATATGGACATGCAGAGAAAGAGAATACAATTATTTCAATCAGGAGAAACGGTTTTGATGTAAGAATACATATGTATTGCAGAGATACACAAATTAATGTAATGGTGATTTTGACGATTAGGCCCCGTTGTGCAGGAGTATCATTCGGGAGGGGAGAACCGATCCGATGAAACCCCCCGGGGTCTAGACACTGGTGGTGGTGAATGGATAGTTGGGTCCGGTCTGAAGGGGAGGGGCTTAGCTTGACCCTGGATCCAGAGGGACGGGAGGTGAAAAGGGGTGGGGGGGGGGGGGGGGGGGGGGGGGTTGCGTAGAGTCACCTGAAATGACAGCTGTCAGAGGGGAGAGCAGATTTAAAAGGGTTAGCGGAGGGCTATGATAGGCTCTTGGGAATAGAGCGAAGTGATTGGTTAAGCTGGAGAGCCGATCACTTATCGAGAGAGTAGTTACATGGGAATAGTAAATGAATGAGAAAAGACGGTCTTTCTGGTTGAATTTACGCTGAGCTTCATTACTGTAATATAAATATAGTGAGGAATACAACATAAATAAATCGAAATGTGGAATACGAAGAGAAATAAAAAATTGATATAAAAGTAAACAATGTAATGTGGAAATCTAAAGACAAATACAAATAATAAATAAGCTAAAGTAAAAATTGTGGAAATGTAAAAAAAAAGGTAAATGAGGAAATATGAGAACTAATTAAAACAATTGTCAATTCAACTTTTTGTTTGTTAAAAACATTAAATAATTCAATATCAGAATATTGTTATCAGAGTTGTTCTCCTGTTTTCCGTTATTTATTTACATAAAAATGTAACTTTTTCTGCTCAGCTAGATCTGGTTAGATCTCATTTGGGGTTTTTTCTTCGATATTTTAACATTATAGTCATTTAAGACGTATGGTTCTTCCAGAAACAAGCTGAGTCATCGTTAGCATTTAGCTTGTAGCCACTCTGAGCCACAAACTGCTATATTTCGCATTTTTGTCTGATTTATTCATCATGTCCGTTCGAAGAGAAGACCCTCTGTGGATAATTATGATTCCATAACAAACCTCCTGAACATTGATATATCATCATGTTATTAAGAGAAAGAAGCATAGCAAACATTAGCATTAGCTTGTAGCTACTCTAACCTTTGTACACTAAAACTGCTATATTTTTATCAGTTTAACTCAGCATTTCCATCATTTTTGTGTTGTAGAGGAGGGAACCTGCGTGGGTAATATCGCTCTAAGTAAATATAATGAGTGTTTGGATCTTAAATTGAGAAAGAAATCAGCTGAGCTAACGTTAGCCTTTAGCTTGTAGCAGCTTTCCATTGAGCTAACTGCAGCGAAGAAATACTGTCTTTAACCTAAAACTGCTTTATCTAGTAGGGTTTTTTTTCGTGTAAAAAGTCGGATAGATTTGTTTTGGGAAGTAGGAGACTTCTGTAGATAATTTGGCACAGGGTTTAAACTTCCTGAACAACTGCATCTTAAAAAGTAAGGGAAACAAGCTGAGAAAATGTTAGCTACACTCCAAACAGAGTGCAGGGAAAAACATAGATTTGTATGGGAACACTGGTTTATTCAGTGTTTTACCGGATTTAATCAGAGGAGAAGAGGATACATCTTATATATACATGTGTGTTATATGCATGATAATAATAGGAGAAGATGAATGGCAAAGACAACAAGGAAAAAGATGGATTCCTAAACAAAACGCAGAGTCATTTTAACTGTGCAGGATATGAGCACCCTCACCACTAATGGAGGCATTAACAACGTTTACCATGTCGGCTGATTTACCCTTCATGTAGATGTGAAGACCTGATTGGAACAGGCAGGGTAATAATGGCATACGTGTTTTACATGAAGTGCAATGAGGCAGTAAACTGCTTTGGGTTTGTCTCTCTGCTGCAGAGACAACACATTTCTAATGATCACTCTGTGTTCGCTTCCTTCTCTGCCAGAACAAATGCTCCCACACAGATTATCACATATTAAAATGTGCAACAAGCTCTTTTTATGCTTCTTCTTCTGTCATGTTGTCAGGGACATAATGAGCAAATTCTTCTTCTGACTCTCAAGCTGCTCTCCTGCTGCATGCTACTTAAATACAAATCCCAGTTTAATATAACCCGGGTTTTATTATCTTGAAACATGCCAATTTACTGCAATACAGTGCACAGTTCCCATGCCTAATGAGGATTATAAGCATGCTATCTTGTACTTTGTAATTAGGAATAGATAATTGTTACAAATGCCTCTGAGAAAATGCCACAAATTATTGAATATATGAGAAAATGATTAAACCACGGTTAAAGTATTTTATGGCAGTTTAGTGGGACAACCGCCTGATGTCAGTCATCAGATTGTCCCCAAGAACAGCAGTTTAGTTTAATAACTTCCTGTTGCAAGTCAGCTGATTTTAATTTTTTTAATCACAAAACAACACTGAACACACATTGAAGAAGATTCAGAGCAATAAGCAGACATGGAGAAAACCTGTGGACGTGTTTTACAAATGAAACACAAGGAGCAGGTTCAAACTTAGAGAAAACTAAGTTTGGAAACTTGTAAAAACACTAAAAGACTGTCAGCTGAATGTCGAATGTGCATGTTGTAAAAGGGAAGTGAACCCATCCTGCCTCTAACATCAACTGACTCCTCATTCACTGCAGGAAGTGAACAAGAGCAGATGTAGCAGGGATTTGTTGTCCTTCGGAGCTTAAAGACCATCTGTTCAGAGATAGAACAAGTATTTGACATTCACAAACACACTAAGAGAGGAAATGGCGCAACAAGAAATAATCAGCTGTTCGATCTGTCCGGATCTACTGAAGGAACCGGTGGCTATTCCCTGTGGACACAACTACTGCATGAACTGTATTCAACGCCACTGGGATGAGAATCTAATCTACAGCTGCCCTGTGTGTAGACAGGCCTTTGCACCAAGGCCTGTCCTGGTGAAAAACACTATGCTAGCAGACTTAGTGGAGGAGCTGAAGGAGACTGGTTCTGCTGATCTCTGCCATGCTGGAGCTGAAGATGTGATTTCTGCACTGGGAGAAAACTGAGAGCCTTGAAGTCCTGTCTGCAGTGTGCGGCCTCTTACTGTGAGAAACACCTCCAGCCTCATTATGAATGTCCTGCCTTTAAGAAGCACACGCTGGTGGAGCCCTCCAAGAAGCTCCTGGTGAACATCTGCTCCCGTCACAACAGGGTCGGCTCTAGAACAAATCAAATGGGGGGGCAATCATTTACCAAGGGGGGGCACACGCTGCCGTCAACAACCAACACACAAACACCAACGCAACTTCAATTTAAAAAACATGCTGTAAAGTCTATTGTCTTCCGCACACATTGCAGGGTGTAGTGCTATTGTATAGCGCACCTATGACCTGTGCATACATGCACGGTTGTGGCACGACCACCAACACAGAAACATATGAACATAGGCCACCATGTAAAAAGTGTGCAAATGTATTTAGTATCCTATCCATGTGAACATGTTTTAGGTGGGGGTGGACCTCCTCTAGGGCGGTCTGGGGGCATGCTCCCCCGGGAAGATTATTTTTAAAATATTGAAGCTAAAAGCATCAATCTGGTGCACTTTGAGAGCTAAAGGAAGAGATCTATGGATAGCCTATCTCTCAGCATCCATATGAAACAGAACTGTACACAGATTTACTTTTTCTTTATGGATATTTTACTAATCACTCCCCTTTTAAACTGTATTCTTGTGTTACTGTCCTATAGTATTTCATACCCGTTTTTCATTTATTCTATTATTCTTTAATAACTATATGATCATATAAAGGTGTTCCTCGCAAATACTTGTTTACATAAATGGTGACCAAACCGTTTGAGACCCACTGAGATAACTTACACTAAAGTGAACTATCTAAACACTGAGAGAGTCCTTTCCTCACTGTGCTGAGGTTATAGGATCCTCTCAGTCTGACAGGAGAGGACTCTCCTCCACCTTGGTGTATAAACAGCTCTTTATATTCGTTAGCATAGCTAGCTAACCAGATGCTAACACCAACATTCCACGTTACCGCTCGCGCACTCACAAAATGCGCTCGTGCCACAAACACACACACACACACACACACACACACACACACACACACACACACACACACACACACACACACACACACACACACACACACACACACACACACACACACACACACACACACACACACACACACACACACACACACAGAGCCGAGCTTGAATGAAACACAGAGACCCATGTACTTATACTGTATATCATATTATCTTCGATGGCTTTACTGTATAATCAGTGTAACAGATGAACAGAACGCCACCGGCTTTCATCTAAACACACAGCCACGTAATGATAACAAAACAAAGGTCGGGGGTCATTGGTCAAACAACACACCAATCAGAGACCAATCTGTGTTTCATATTTGTATTATTTATTTCTGATGTATTTCACACAAAAACCCTTTAGTGGAAACGTTTTCACTTATATGATTAAAAAAAAAACGGCAAATTGGCAAGGCTTGCCCGCTCTGCGTTGGGGGGGGGGCACAGTGACTCATTTGGGGGGGGGCATGGCCCGCGAATGACCCCCCATGACGCCAACCCTGCGTCACCACGAGGTGAAGAAGCTGTTCTGCCGCACTGATCAGCAGAGTATCTGTTATCTCTGCACTCAGGGTGAACACAAAGGTCACGACACGGTGTCAGCTGCAGCAGAGAGAACTGAGAGGCAGAGACAGATGAAGGGGAGTCGACAGAACATCCAGCAGGGAATCCAGGACAGAGAGAAGGAGGTGAAGCTGCTTCAGCAGGAAGCAAAGGCCATCAATGGCTCTGCTGATAAAGCAGTGGATGAGAGTAAGAAGAAGTTCACCGAGCTGAAGCAGCGGGTCAGATCCCAGCAGAAGAGAGAAGTGAGTCGAAATAAATACTTGAATGTATAAATAAATAAATAAAAGTCGAAAATAAAACAGAACACACGTTATTATATGTCTTTAATATATTTCTACATTTACGGTCACTTACATTTATTTATGTATGTATTTCTGTGTCCGTATGCTAATGAGGTGGGCGGTCCTAACCTCAGTCTGAAGCATGATTGGTTACAGGAGTGTGATCATTTCTGACAGATGGGGTTTAGCAGAAGTGGCATGATTTTGTTCTCAGGAGGAGAATTTGAGAGAGTATTACCCAAAAAGTGCACCGTATAAGTACTTCATTTTATTGTTGGTAGCAGTCAAACTAGCACTGACTCCAACAGTGTCCGTTTCATTAAGAATGGTAACAATTATTTGTATCGCTCTGAAAAAGAAAGCAGAAAAAACATGCATTATTTGACTCTTGTAGCGTCAGAGCCGCTTCTCAGCGATTACCGTAAAGGCGCGATAAATCGTGCACTCAAAAAAGAAGAGCTGCTGATTTGACCAAGCCAACGCGAGAGATGGCTGAGGTGACCGCAGCAACGAACGTGTGCTTCAATAACATTTGGGGGCAAGTCCTCTATACATCGTTCCACACGAAACTGGACATAGTCTTTTGGTTCTCCATTCTCTAAATGGTCCGCTAATGATCTCCAATGGCTCTTAAACCAATAACCATAAATAAACCTGAATACATTTGAATTGTCATCAATTACAACTGTGGATAAACCATGGATGTATAAAGATAAGGGCTAAACAGTAATGCTCCTCCTGCATTGGAATCAGCGCTGTCAGCCAGGCGTCAGAAGTAGAGCCCAATCTGCCAGAAATGATCACACTCCTGTCCTGTAACCAATCATGCTTCAGACTGAGGTTAGGACCGCCCACTTCATTAGCATATGGACACAGAAATACATAAATGAAAGTGTAAAGTATATTTAGAAATATATTAAAGATATATTAATAACGTGTGTTATTTGCGACTTTTTTGTTGTCGTGACCGAAAGAACGAGATCGCGGATACAAGCGGTCGAGATGGGTTTTCTCCGCAGGGTGGCTGGTGTCTCCCTTAGGGATGAGGTGAGAAGTTCGGTCATCAGGGAGGGACTCGGAGTTGAGCCGCTCCTCCTTCACGTCGAAAGGAGCCAGTTGAGGTGGTTCGGGCACCTAAGGATGCCACCTGGGCGCCTCCCTAGGGAGGTGTTCAGGAAGAGACCAAGGGGTAGACCTAGGACCAGGTGGAGGGATTATATCTCTTCGCTGGCCTGGGAGCGCCTTGGACCCCCCAGTCAGAGCTGGTTGATGTCGCCAAGGAAAAGAAAGTTTGGGGCTCTCTGCTGGAACTGCTACCCCCGCGACCCGACCACGGAT
Source organism: Pseudochaenichthys georgianus (assembly GCF_902827115.2). Classification (NCBI taxonomy): domain Eukaryota; kingdom Metazoa; phylum Chordata; class Actinopteri; order Perciformes; family Channichthyidae; genus Pseudochaenichthys; species Pseudochaenichthys georgianus. The sequence continues at coordinate 5,071,115 of NC_047512.1, read as the reverse complement.
AAGCGGGAGAAGATGGATGGATTTTCGACTTTTATTTATTTATACATTCATGTATTGATTTCCATATTTATTTATGCATTTATTCTTTTATTTCTGTATTTATTTTCTCATTTATTTATTTCTGTATTTATTTTCTCATTTATTTATTCCTGTATTTATTTATTCCTGTATTTCTTCATACATTTATTTACACATTTATTTTGCTATACTTATGTCATGTTCTGTCCTCCATAATCATATGTATAAACAGTAAGCCTATATTCCTGCTATTACAACATTTTTGACATTTTTAACCCTCCTATTGTCTTGGTTTCCCCCCTTACTTTGGAGTTCGCCGTCAAATTTGACCGGTCTTGTTTTAACTGCTATTACATGAACACAAAAACCATTCATCATCACCAAATTTCATTTAACACCCTTTCAAACTGTACATATTGTATCAGACTAGTGTACATGAAGAACTGCAGTAAATATACAAAGAATAGACACTGAACAAGTATTGCTTGTGCCATGTGTGATCTATGTGGGGGGAGGGGCACATAAGGGGGGAAAACACATCTAGTGTTTGTGTGTGTGTGTGTGTGTGTGTGTGTGTGTGTGTGTGTGTGTGCGTGTGTGTTTTATCTGATCCGGATGGTTACTAATTCCTTTTCTTTATGGCGGTCATCTACTAAATCATGACTAAATCATCCAAAATTCAATGAAAGTGGTGATCAGCAATTGTATATGTTCAAATATCTGCTGTGAAGGATATCATAAAGCCTGAATGCAATCAAATGTAAAACAAAAAATTTATGATTGATGAAAGCAGTACATCGGTCAGATTTGACCCGAAGACAACAGGAGGGCTAAAGAACTTTTTAATAATTCAGAATTGTGTATATTGTTTATATTTGATATACTATTTTTCATTTTCATTTTATTTTTAATTGTTGACTATTTTCCTCTTTTTAAGTATTTGTTTTTTAATGTTGAGCACACTGGTCCTGTAACAAAATAATTTCCCAATTTGGGATTAATAAATATATTATATAATCTAACCTTTATCCAATGTTGACATTTCGGTTCTGCAAATAGATGCAAATAGGCACATATTTAGTCAAATAATCCCTCATTTGCATATTCAAACACAGCATTACAGAAAACGTGTAATACAAAAAAGAATTGTTTTAATGTTAGTAATCAACTAGGAAAGTTTCATGATGATATCTAAAAGTTAAAGATTTTACCCTATTCCCTTGTAGTGTTTTTAAGAGGCACTGATCCGAAAATCCACCTCCATGTGCAGCGTTCTCTCAGCTTGCATCTCTCTGCTCACACGGTATAATAATAGTTCACATTTGGTGAGAATTACACGGAGAGCCTCAGAAGGAAGCTGACTGTGGCTGTGAGTACAGAAACCTCTTGCCAGCACAAGACAGTCGGTGTTAGTTTTAAAGCGTTGGTTTAAAAGTTGTAATCGTAAGCATATGCACGGCAATCTGTTGTGTTATTTATTGGTGCGCTAATCACCGAGCACACCAACATTTTCTCTCCCTTTGCCCGTCTACGAGGCACTCGCATGAATCTGGAAGGATTTCACAAGTAATACTTCATAGGCTAATCTCACTCCATGACTCTAATTAACGCATCATTAAAAGCATAATTCAGATAATTATAATTTCTCACTTTTTAAATGAGGAGATGGGGAAGGGTGTCTGAGGAGCCAATTTAGTGAGTGAAACAGATTCTGAGGCGAGCGGGTGGGTGGAGAGAGAGGCAGGAAACAAACAGCGGCACACAAAAACACGGCAGCCGTTAACGTTTGTGTGAGGGGAAGTGAGACATGTTCAATCACATCAAAACACGTGACCTGGATATATGCCCACCTGAGGAAAACACAAGACGCACAAGCAGGGTTCATCGCGGAGGTCCGTAACGGGTAGTTTTGATGGGAATTTGAGGTCAAAATTGAACAGAATTAGTCATTTTGACTCTGCTTGATATTTTGTTAGGCATTTAGAGGTTATATTTACCTTGTGTAGCCCCCCGCCTACACTACACGTAACCTGGATATATGCCCACCTGAGGAAAAGCAAGGTTTATTCTGGAGAGGCCGGGTATTGTGATGTCAAAATTGTACAGAATTAGGCATTTTTGACGGTATTTTTATCTTGTGTGGCCCCGGCCCTTTTCACACTTCATGTTCAATCGCAATTGTCTTAGTTCTTTCGGTTTTGCACTAATAGAGTTGTAGACTGGTGGTGTTTCTCAATCGGGAGTAAAGCTACTCCAGAGCCACTATTTCAAGCATGCTACGTCATCGAGTGCCGCCGAAGTACTGTTCCAATGTCCAGCATACTTGGAATTCTACCGAGCCCGGCGTATTTCGTTTGGAGACATTTCGAGGCTGCACATGTGTAGACTGTGCGGTCTTAAAATCACCACAATTTCCCCAAATCTGTGGCAGGGCCTCTCATATGACGCACTCCTGCACACTTGCTCGCCTGTTCCACTCTTCGTTTTCCGAATGCCAGGAAGTATTCTTGCCTCGCTTCTGAAGCAAGACGCTCGGAAGACATGTGCTACCAAGCAACCGTACTCGCGATTGAGAAACACCCTGTCCACTACCCGATCTGCCGCCCTGCCCTATCTGCAGTGCGCATGTGCGAGATGGTCCGCCATATTTGACAACTACATACGGCAACCCAAGGACACTTGACACAGTGGCTTTTGGCAAAGCACACAAAGAAAACTCGAGAGAGATGAGTTATTGTTACTACAACGTGACTTCACTATTATTTAGAAATGGATTTAACTTCTGTTAGACAGCTATCATACTGAATAAATATTTACTGTGAATGTATGCAAACATGTATGGCATATGGCTGTCTAACAGAAGTTAAATCCATTTCTTACTTATTCTGACCATGTACTTAACCCCAAATAAAAGAACCCAATAAAAAGAGTTGTTAAATAATAGTGAAGTCACGTTGTATAACTCATCTCTCTCGAGTTTTCTTTGTGAGCTTTGCCAAAAGCCACTGTGTCAAGTGTCCTACTCGGGTTGCCGTACGGAGTTGTCCAATATGGCGGACCATCTCGCACATGCGCACTGCAGATCGGGCAGGGGGACGGATCGGGTAGTGACAGAGACAATGGGATCATTTGCGTGTACATCACCCTCTGTTAGTGACTGGCAGGTTGACTTGTGAAAATATCCTGAAATCTCAAATGAGAACATTTTCAATACATGTGTAGTGTCTGTTGTTGTAGATGAGGAATTAGGAATAATAATATCTTCACAACACGTGACCTGGATTTATGCCCACCTGAGGACTTGACGTCTAATTTGAGATCAACATTGCACAGAATTAGGCATTTTGACGGTATTCGTTACCTTGTGTAGCCCCGCCCCTTTTCCCACTTCCTGTTCAAACTCAATTGTCTGTTTTCTTCCGGTTTAGTCCTAGCTTTGGGATCACTTACCTATACATTGTTTAATGGCATCAGGAGGTGCTGCTTTCTGGCAAATGTCCAAATCAATTATCTCGCTGTTACACACACACACACACACACACACACACACACACACAGACACACACACACACACACACACACACACACACACACACACACACACACACACACACACACACACACACACACACACACACACACACACACACACACACACACACACACACACACACACACCTCAGCTCTTTCATCAGAGGTGTGAACGAGGTAAGCATCCCTCGCTCCAATATTTCACGAAGTGTTTGTACAGTTTCAATTCATGAGCACTTTAAAAAATAAATAGATTTCTCAATATAAATATTTAAAACATATCTTCCTTTTCCTTTTATGTTATTCATATAATCATGTTGGAGTTTGTCTTCCTCAAAGCTAAAGCCAGTAAAGATAGTTTGAGTTCTGCACAGTGTGAGCATTGTTCCTCATTGTGTGTTCGGGATTGTTTGAGCGTTCTCACCTGGAGGAGAGGTGTCAGCTCCGCCACAGGTGTAGAGATTCACCGTCGACCTTCGCCTAAACATCCGAGGAACTGCACAAACACAAACACCAACGCCCACACACGTACACACACACATGTACACACACACACGTATACACACACACCGCTACCTGAAGTCTGCAGGAAAAAAGATGGAAGAATTTCACACGAAAGGTGTTTTTTCACCCATTGTTTAGTTTAATTACAGATTTTTTATTAGAACATCTGAATGTCGAATCCCCTTGGAGCACTCAGGGATGGCTGTGTGAGTCATTGTAGTCATTCTGCATCTTTAAAGTCGTTTTTTGTCAATTAATTTTATTGATTTTGTGACTTTTATGGTGATTAAGTGTCTCTTTTCAGTCATGTTGTGTGTCTTATACACATTTCTTGACCATTTTATGTCTTTGAATTCACTTTCCATGTCATTGCGGTCATTTCCTTCTCTTTGTAGTCATTTCCTTCTCTTTGTAGTCATTTCCTTCTCTTTGTAGTTAATGTGTGTCTCTTTGTGGTCATTAAGCGTCTTATTGTAGTCATGTTGTGTCTCTTTGTAATAGATGTAGATGGAATAGATGTATTCACAAAACACTAGGTCAATGATTTATTTTTTGTATTTTGGAATATAACTTGAGGCACTAAGTCATTCATTTAAGAAAGTATCTCATTATAGTGAACATCTGGGCCTACAATTAGAACATTTGATGAAAAGCTTTCCTTCTAGCTGTACTACACCGTTTTCCTCACAGTATGTAACGCTCACATTTGTCTGCTGATTTCCTCCAGTAGCTGAAGTGTTTCTGCGTTTGGCTGCCGAAGGCCTGGAGTTGCAGATGGCCGGTCCGAAAATGTATTTCCACACAAGATGTTTGGACCGAATCCCGCTCGCCAACGGCCGGCTGCAAACACAATGACGAACGTCCAGTCAGTCTTCTTCTTCCTCTTCTTCCTTCTCTTCTGCACAAAGCTCGACACTTCACCCTCCACCTGCTGCAGGAGCCTGAGACGTTCATCTGTCTCCGAATATCTCCACTAAAAATAGATCAGAAATATCTGTTTGTCAAGGAATTTAAGTGATGAATCAGAGCGTTTAAGATGTCAATTTAGCAGAGAAGCAAATAATGGTAAAGAGACACAAAAAAGGCTACACAATAACTACACAAAGACATACAATTATTACAATAAAAAAACACAAAAGGACTACTAAAGCACTAATTGTCTACAAAATTAACCGAAATACACACAATATGACCAAAAAAGACATCAAAGAACTACAAAAAGACACACAATGACTACAGAAACACACACAATAACTAAAAAGACACAAAATGACTTCAGTGACAAAAAATACACACAAAATGACGAAAAGAGAAATAATCAACAGACCCAAGACGCAGAAGGTTTCCCAAAGACACAAAATGACTATAAAAATACAAAAAACACACAAAATTAACAAAAACAGAAAAGAAAAAAAATGAAAGACACAATTATTAAAGAATAAACACAAACAACATCAAAGCTACAAGAAAACGAAAAAAACGAATCATGAAAGGTTTGTTTCCTTTTACATCTACCATACACCCTGTTGTTAATATCTCTGAAATCAAGCATCCTTCATTATTCTGCCTTTAATCCGGACACAAGAAGAGTAGGTGTCTCTTTGTTTCTGCACTGATTTGTTTTACATTTTGGACGGGCACATGTCCATTGTTCTGCTGTGTTTTGAGGGATGGTTGTGGCTCCCCTCCTCTCGTGGTGGGAGTGAGAGGCCTGACCCAAACAGACGGCGGCGCCTAGAGCCCGGCTTCCTCCCAGATGATGTGCTCGGACGTGGGCTGAAGGATGGAGTTTGGACTCTGACAATCAATCTGACGTCGCAGCGTGGGCGTTGCTCCGGATGTGGGCTTTCCGCACAGAGAGAGGGCGCTGATCAGATTCATGGAGGATCTGGGATGAGATGTCGTCTTGCACGTGCTTTGCTTTGTAAACTTTGATTCAAGATTCAAGGCTTTAACCCGTTGTCATTTGTACAAAGCTACAGTTATGACGATGAACATCTTAGGTCACAGGCTGCTCCAGCAGTGCAACACAATAAAACAGATAATAGTGCAAGTAAATAGAATACAATCAAATATATTAGAAATAGTGCAAACAGAGGAACGTTTGGTCTGTAATTGTATTTATTCTATGAAACTGTTGTTTGGTGTCAATCAGAGATTAAATGACTAAGAAGAGACACATACAAAATGACCACAATGAGATACAAAATGTACTATAGTGACACACAAACTGACAGAAAATAACCACAGAAAGACACAGAATGACTTAAAAAAGATACTACATTAGTACTAAAAGAGACAAAAAGACACAAAATGACCACAGAATGACTCCTTAAAGACAAACAAAATTACCACAAAAAGACACAAATAACTACTAAAAGTTGGAACAATTACTACAAAAAAGACCCAAAATTACTACAGAGACACAAAACGATTGACCAAATGACAATAAAGTGATGATAAACAAATGTAAATATAACATATAAATGACTTATTTGAGTGTTATGGCGCATTTCCACTACAGCGCGGTTTAAGCGTGCCGTGCCCGGCCCGTTTTTGGTTGCGTTTCCACTAGGTGTAGTTCCGGCTAGCGGGTACTTTTTCACAGATTTTCTGGCCCTCCAAAATCGAGGTTCTTTCCGGGCTGAGTCGGGCTGAGTATGCTAAACTAGTGAGAGAATCGCTGGCAACTACAACAAAATGAACATATTTGACCGTGATTTAATTGTAATACATGTTTCAAAATGATGCCGAAGTAACAACATACTGATACCGGATAGTAAAAACCATGAAGTAATGCTTTGACAAGTCTGCAGCCAGACGGCAGGCGAACAACCTTTTAAAATGCGTGTTTTCTGAATGGAGATCGGCTAAGCTAACGCAGTGTATGCTCCGACCGTCCACACTCACAACAACGGCCTACAGACATAAATAAAGCAGCGACTGCATTCGCCATGACACAGGCGGTCTGTGGCTTGTACTTGTTTAACTTCTGTCTAGTTTCTGAACAGATATGAGGAGCTGTGAGCTCTGAGGGCTAACCGCTAACGGCTGATGTTGGTTATGTGTTTCGCATTGAAGATGACGTCACGGCTCCGCCTACACTGCGTTACTATAGTTACTACCCCAGTTCCTAAACTGTAATGGAAACGCAGCATAAAGCGAGCCAGGCCTAACCAAGCCATACCGTACTAAGCCGAGCGAGTCCCTGCAGTGGAAAAGCGCCATAGATACTGCAGTAAAGCATAGTTGGCACTGAGAGAAGTGCCTCCATTAGTTCTTCATGAGCAGTGTTGGGACTAACGCGTTACTGTAACGCCGTTATTTTTGGCAGTAACTAGTACTCTAACGCATTACTTTTTAAATGCAGTAACTCAGTTACCGTTACTACATGGTGCGTTACTCCGTTACTGCGTTAGTTTTTTTATATAGTCAACAGCCAGGCGAACAGAGATGAGAACTGTACTTAAGTACTTGAGTAAATCTACTTAGATACTCCTGTGTCACATGCGGAGACGGGCTGTGGGCGTGTTTGTGTTGACTGTCAAGACTGTCATGGCGGCGGCGGAGCTCAAGTCTAGTTTCTCCACCTGGAGATATTCTCACTATTTCACTTTTGTCGAGCACAAAGAAAAGAAGGTTTTAGTTAAATGTAAGTTGTGTCCTGGCGGGTCAAAGAGCCTATCTACTGCCCAAACCAGTCATTCACATCTCTTAAAACATCTGCAGAAACAACATGCTGGGACGAAGCTAGTAGCTAAGACCACAGAGACTCAGCCGACGCCACTCCACCTCCACCTGCACCTAAGCAGCAGCGGCTGGATTTTAACCAAGGGACTGCTAGCCAGGGGAAAGTCGATGAAGCCATTGCACGGTATGTTGTAGAACACATGCAGGCTATTGCTACAGTGGAGTCACGCGCTTTCAGGGAGCTAGTTAGCATGATAGCATGTCCGGGCGGCACGCGGCATATGGGACGGAAAACTTTTTCCAACTACCTGGAGAAAGAATATACAAACATGTAAAGCCAGCTAATATCGATGCTATCCAGATTGCATATAATGCATGTCAAGTTGATCAACAGATTGTATTATTCTCCAATGCAATAACAGTACTGAAATGAAGGCTATAAGGGCATTAATATAATGGGAGCCCTTTTTTAAGTAACTAAAACGTTACTTTTCACAGTAACGCATTACTTTTTGGTGTAAGTAATCAGTAAAGTAACTGAGTTACTTTTGAAATGAAGTAACTAGTAATGGTAATTAGTTACTGGTTTTCAGTAACTAGCACAACACTGTTCATGAGTAATAATGAACATATGGAGGATATGAAATAAACCTCACCAAAGGGAAGGTTGCGTAGGAGTTTGTTTTGAAGTCTAACATGACCAACCCACAACATAAAGACATTTTAATTGTTTAAAAAAAGTGCCAACTGAATTAATCTTTAAACATGCAACCTGACGGCATGTTGAATATCTTAGCATCTGTTTGCATCATCACCTGATCTGAAATCTCCCCTGCTGTGTGGTTGTGTCCTGGTTAACCAGTCTCTGATGAACATCTCGTATAAACAAAGACTTCAGTTTACAGTAACTGACACCAAACTGCAATTATAGATCCTCCTCGGCAGATTTACTGCTGTCAGAGCGAGGAAACCGCAAACAGAAAGATCTCTATCTCGCAGATTGTCAGATGATTCATGGAGAAGAGCTGCAGGGACTTGAAGCGGTGCAAACAAAAACATGAAAAGTGGATTTTTAAAATAGAAAAAGGTTGAATAAACAGCATTGTTGGCACGTGTTTGCTTGATTACCCGTAGAGCAAGCCTGCATGCATTTTCACATGTTTTAAATTAGTGATTGTAATTACTACTTTCTCTAAGTTGAAGGAGATAATAAATCAATAAAGTTACATTCACCCGGATACCCACAATTCCTTGAGGCCATGACATTTAAAGTGACACACACCCAACCCAGCGCCATATAGACTGAGAGTTACGTCATCTCCGTTCACTCCAATGGACCACTTTTTTACAGCAATGGCGGATCGTGGAGCCTCTCAATCGTTCCCCGGAAGTTAGCGCCAAGGCTAGCAGAGCTGTAGAGTTGCAGCATAATTCTTTCACACACATGGACGTCACGAGCTACCCACAATGCAACGCGCAACATATATATATATATATATATAAATACGCCATTTTCCTGGAGGTGCAAATATCCTGGAGGTGCTAATATAAACAGCTAGCTAACGTAGCCAGGCAGAGCGCACTAGGTTATTTTTCTGAATTAACAACCGAAGAAATCGCTGCATGTCTTCGGATTACATCTCTGGACTTGAGGGGCGTGCTTTAGGTCGTTACCAGCGTGAACTAGAGCTGTGTGGGTTGTCGGATTGCCCTTACAGACAGATGTAGATGTATGGAAAAACGACAGTGGCCTTCGTCGATTTTGGCTGCATCTACGTCTATCTTCTGGAAACACCAGGTCAATACCCCACTTGTCACAATAATATTATCATGCCATTGCATATATGTGGTATTTTAGAGTTGACTAGATTGATTAAGGCAATAGACTATGATATTCTGCTTGCACCTCGCGTGAAATGGCGGATACCGGAAATACGGTGTCGCCCTCGGCCCAATACCCGTATGTGTGTGTGAAAGAATAGACCATTCGTGACAGACTTTTAAAGGTAAGAAGAAGTTTAAAGATTTATATTGCGGATATTATCAGTACATCTGATTCTAATGAACATGTGTATTAAAGGATGTCAGTGGATTATCCCTAAATTAGTAGATTTAGGGAACGTTTACAGATAACAGATTAAGCTAGCATACCGAAGCAAGTTAGCAACACACGTTGAACAGCCTTTTAATTGTAAATTCCGTTCTCTTAATGTCATTTGGTCAAACATGTCGAATTAGAGAAGAGGGGCTTCTGAACGGGATTGTATGCGGGGGTGGAGGGAGTTAAATATTAGATAAATATAACTTTGGTGCGTGTAAGAGTGAGTGTTTTTAGCAGAGCCATATTGTGTCCTTGTGATTCTGTTGATTATTACCCGTCTGTATAATGTTGCAGCTCAGCTGATTTTGGATTGATGGCAAAGGGAGAGGGACTTAAGTGAGAGTGAAAACACAAGGTAAGTTTAATACTACTGTTTTATATAAGTAAACACCTTATCTCCCCAAGGCAATAGGTGTGCTATATAGGTGTGTATAACCCTTTCTCCCATCTGTTACTCCCTCTTTCAGCACAAGAACCAGAGGGGGGTTCAGTGGAGCCTGAATACCTGCACTGAGACCCTCGCCCTGCACCCTGAGTCTCAACTCTGTGTTTTTCAAGCCTTTCCCTGTTTTTTTGTATTAAACAAAACATTAAGCTTTCCCAATGGTGTGGTTTTCGTTTTGTGAAAAAGTGCAAATGCAGTGTTTGTATATAAATCACATATTTTGTTGCTGTTGGTCGTGAAATTGCTCCTGCTTCCTCCGCTCTGTGTCAGTGGGGAAGCCGTACATTCGTACTCCTTTCTCTGAGTGATTTGAGCATCCCCAGGCAGCACAGCAAACCATGGTGGTGACTAGGAGGCAGCACAGCAAACCATGGTGGCGACTAGGAGGCAGCACAGCAAACCATGGTGGCGACTAGGAGGCAGCACAGCAAACCATGGTGGCGACTAGGAGGCAGCACAGCAAACCAGGACAACACGGAGGAAAAGGCACAGACAAACTGCATGATATGCTATTCAATATTTATTGAATTCCATGTATTTGCAATGGATGTTCCTAAAACAACACATTTATCATCATCATCATCATCATCATCATCATCATCATCATCATATGCTGCTGCTGCTAGTCCTTTGATAGTCACCTGTCGGTCTCCTGTCCTTTCTGAAAGCCATAAAGATGACATTAGTCATTTAGATAACTTGTGTCCTCAGTTACCAGGGGATTACTGAAACTACCATGAATTTAAGAAAATGGTAGAAATGAATCCAATCTGAATTGTAAAGCATTACTTTAGATCCCCTCCCTCTAAATGTATCAATAAACATTAGAAAGTGATGCTCCTGACTACCATACAAGTTTAAGAAGATAATATTGGTTTGAAAGAATTCAGAGCTATAAATAAACAGCAACAGGCTCTTTAACAAGGCACTGTTAGTAACATGTAAACTAGTTGTTCACACTAATCCTAATATTATCACTTAATATTAGCACAACATATTGATGTAAATACATACACATATTGATTTGTTGTATAAATATTGCAAATCAAAACCTTTATTCACTAATGATTACCAAAAATCGTAGTTCTATCTCCTGTTATCAATGCATTCACATTGCCCGCCATGAACTTCCGGGGAACGATCCTCGTCGTCTACATGAACCACGTGACGATAACCGTTTTTGGACTTCCGTTGTCGTAACTCTTCTATCTATATGGCGCTGACCCAACCCAACAAACACGTATCATGTAAGGTATACGGAGCTTATTCAGCATTTTCCATCTTATGCCATTATTTACTAAAGTGCTTATATGTTTTTTGGGGGGGTGAAAATATTACAACTTTTAAACAAAATATTTCCAACATTTCTTCTCAAAGTATTAACTTTTTGAATTTTTTATTCTTCAACTTTTTCTCCCCATATATAATGACTTTTTTTTTAAAATCCAAATATAACAACCTTTCGAAATTTTCTCCATAAAAATATTATTTAAAGGTGGGGTAGGTAATTTTGGAGAAACCAGCTCGAATGCGCTAGAATTTGAAAATACACAACCGGAAAAAATCTGCCCCTCCTCCAACACACATGACCAATGAGGGCACGAGATCAGTGTGTGCCCAGATGGAAGGCTGACGATGATTGGTCGTGCTTTTTACAGCACCACGGCTTCCACTGATGAAATGTTTGTATGTATTTATTGTCAAAGCATTTAATGTATTCATTGCTATCGGGACGTTAAGAGCATTCGATGGAATATAACAAAAAGTGTTTCTGAAATAAATTACATACCTTTAAAAGTATTTGCTTTACAAATATAACTACTTTTGCTGACGCTAAAAAATATTTTCACAAATACCAATACTTTTTTTCTTAATTTCTTTCACGAGCAGAGATTCTATTTTGATTTTAAAAAGTGTCTTTTTCGCCAAAATCTTAAAAAATAGTTTTTATTTCAATATTGCAGCTTATTACTGAAAATATAACACTTTTTCTCACCAAATGTGAATATTTTACTCCAAGTGTAACACATATTTTACCCAGTTTTTCCTCCAAATAAAATATCTTCATTTTTTCCCCAAATACCAAGACTTTTTCTCGTGAAACATTTCACCAACAAACATTCTTTTTTTTTAATTTAATGACTATTTTTTTGTAGTTTATTAAAACTTATTTTCTCATGATATAACAACCTTTCTTCTACAAATATTCCCGCAAAAAAATTCTAAGTTTTTTCTAAAGATATAACGACTTTTCTTTCGACTTTTCTTTCTCGTGAATAATGTCTCTCAGTTGGAGCTTCTTGACTCCTTTGTTTTGGTGCTTTGGTCGCAGGCCTTCCAGAGAGAGAGAGTCGGAGAGAAAAGCAAAATGAGCGTTTAGCCGCTGGTGTGAATTGCCTGTCGCACCAGACAGATTTCATGATCCCATAATGGCTCGAGCTCGCTTTTCTCAGTGCAAATTCTCGGCGGCGCTTGTGTCGGCTGCACATGCTCCGGCGGCCTAATGAGGCGGCATTAGCCAGCGGAGACGCAGTAATTAGAGCCAACGTCAGCGGCGAGGACAGATGGCACGCTAAGACAAGCCTCTCCACTTCACCTCTGCTGTGTGTGTGTGTGTGTGTGTGTGTGTGTGTGTGTGTGTGTGTGTGTGTGTGTGTGTGTGTGTGTGTGTGTGTGTGTGTGTGTGTGTGTGTGTGTGTGTGTGTGTGTGTGTGTGTGTGTGTGTGTCATTACAGAAAAGAGAGGGAAGGCAGAAATGTGTCAGAAGAGAGAGAGAGACTGAGAAGAATTAAAAATGTGTTGGAAGAAGAGAGTAAGAATAAGACAGGCGTCGTATACTTATGCTGTTTAACCTGTGCAATACTCACACCACTTATTACACCGTAGATTATGAACAAAAATCTATTTTCCGGCATTGATATAATTTACTATATTTATACATTACTATTTATTGTAATATACATATTTGAAGGTTGAATTTTTGTTTTGCACAATGTACTTCTACGCTGGCTGGCAGGCATTGCAACGGCTCAAAACACTTCCATTGAGAGAAATGCACAGACGTTTAAAAAATGATGCAAAATATGAAAACTCAAATGTGCCAAAACACATGCAAACAAAGAAACATTTTTCCCAACCTGACGAAACAAGCGTAGCGTTTACAGAAAATGCTAAACCCAACAATACAAACAAAAAAGGTGGAAGAATATAAAAACACAATGGAAACGGGGACACTAAAAAGTGACGCACGCAACTGGGACTGGAGCCCTTATTTACGTTGAGGGATTATAAAGTTTTGTAGTTCTTTGATGTCACTGTACTCCTAAAATGTCCGTTTTGTCAGCTGTCTTTAACAATATGATCAGATGTTTCCATCCATCAATCTTCTCCCGCTTCTCCGTGGTCGGGTCGCGGGGGTAGCAGTTCCAGCAGAGAGCCCCAAACTTTCCTTTCCCTGGCGACATCAAGCAGCTCTGACTGGGGGGTCCCAAGGCGCTCCCAGGCCAGCGAAGAGATATAATCCCTCCACCTGGTCCTAGGTCTACCCCTCGGTCTCCTCCCAGCTGGACGTGCCTGGCACACCTCCCGGGAGGCGCCCATGTGGCATCCTAAGGTGCCCAATGTTTCCTTCTCATGTTATTGCAAATCTGCTGTAAGCTAAATAGCTAACGTAGCTAACCAGTGAATCAGTAATCAAGACTCGTTGTTCTCTATCCTAACGCCAACAAGCTTTACTGAACAGATAACACACACCAATCTGTGAAGAGTGATAATGTGAGAAAGCACTTTCAGATTCAACACGAGTGGATGGAAATTATTTAAAAAGGCGATTGTGAAGTGCATCTGTGTGTTAGTAACGTTAGCTTGATATACCATCAGCTTGTCCCTTTCTAAAGTGACAAAGAAAGAGCCAAATACTGGAAATTGAATACAACAATATGAGAAATGAACTAGAATATTGAAACAGGAACATCGCGAACCGTTTAGGGACAACATAACTAGCCCAAAACAACGTTAGCTTAAAATCACGTTAGCTTGTTGCTAGCATTGTGTAAGTAAATGTGAAAAGGAATGTGCACTACAGGAAATGGGTAACACGTAGTGATTAAGAATTTGAAACAATGAAGACCGGAAGTCATATTTTAGGGACAGAAAATGCAGATGGTGGCAAGAAAAAAGGACAATGAGCATTCGGTTTTATATTTTTCCACTTTAAATGTCACATATTGCTGCTTATTCCTGCGTTTTACTTGTTCTGTTTTATTCTGTATTCCATGTTATGTATTGAATATATTGCCTGTTGGAGGAGCATGAGAAAAAGAGGGAGGAAGGAACAATGGGGATACATACAACGAAAATGTGATATGATGGAAGAGCAAATGTGGGAATTGATTGGAGAAAAAAGAAAAAGGGATGTGAGAAATGAATAAGGAGATTGAAACACAAAAAGCACGAGACGTTTGGGCACGAAAAAGAGACATTGAAGAAATAAAGGAGGCAAAATGTGTCGATAATGAAAAGGAAAGAGGAAGCGTCGGAGAGAGACGCAGGGTGAGAGTGTGGAGGAAGAACGATAAAAATAGAAAGAGAGGTGAGGAAAGAGAGGAAGAGGAGGACATGGCATAAATAGACAAAGAAGAGAATAATCGAATGAGAGGCGTAAATGAAGAGAATATGTTGACAAATATAAAGTGAAGACAGGAATGACGAGAACCAAAGAGACACATATGTCATTGTCGTGTCTACAACATGTCTCATTTATCGCCGTTTAACAGCTAAACACCTGTCCGTCATAGCAGCGTTCCACGAGCTCGATTTGAAACCAGAACAACGACAACAAATTGCATTCATCTACGGAAAAATACTAATATTTTGGAGAATAGATTGTAATATTAAGAGAATAAAAGTAGTATGTAAACACAGAACTTAAGAAATGTACATAATTAACATAAGATAAGATAATCAATACAGCTTGTACTTTCCTTTGGCTCACTGCCGTTAGCATTCGTTAGCTTAGCCACATTTTACACACAACAATTGAGGTACATTTCATAATTTCTTGAATGAAGTCAAGTTTGACGACTAACAACTCATAAGGACCTTAAGCCGTGTGTTAAAAGCTTTTATTGTTTTCATTTGTTAAAAACCTAGAGGGATACATCGACTAAATGATGGTTGACTGTTTCTAACGCTATCATTAAGCAATTAGATTATCGTACAATAATTTAGTGTACAGATATTTACAGATATTTAACAACAGATGCATTTGTACACACCTGTTAGATTAATGAAACGATACATTAGCTAGCGGTTTACTTTACATCTCAACGGCTAACAGAAGAACACAGTTTGTATCCTAAACCTACTGTACATAGAAGCTTTGGTCTATTTACTTAAACAGAAATACTTGAAATCAAATAGAGGAATGCCAAATACACAGAATCTAGTACTTAAGAAAATGTACATAATTAACACAAGATAAGATAAACAATAAAGCTTACGTTCTTTTGGCTCACTGCTGTTAGCATTAGTTAGCTTAGCCAAACAACATTTGAGGCACATGTCATCATTTTGTTAATGAAAGCAACCGTGGCCACTAACAACTCAAAAGGACCATAACCCGCGTGTTTTCACAAGTTTCACAGCAAGCTTTTAATGTTTCATTTGTTAAGAGGTACACGAGCCTATGGTTCCTGGCGTTCATTAAGCAATTCAATGATGGCACAATAATTTAAACACAACAAAATGTACAGATATTTACACAGATTATAACAGATGAAACAGCTCATGATTTTAACACACCTGTTAGATTAAAAAACTATAAAATAGCTTACTGTTCTTCAACAGCTTTTACGTCTCAACAGAAAACAGTTTGTATACTGAACCCAGATAGGACATTTGGCCTATTTACTTACACAGAAATACATATTCAATAGGAGATGTCTAATTGAATAGGAGATGTCTTTAAGAATGCTAAATACGGTATGAATAATAACGATTATGCTAAATATATATAAATATGCCGATGTGCAAGTTAAATGACTTGCAGTCCACCACTGTCTGGGACCTGCCACCTTTAGCTAAACTAATTATTTACTATTACATTAAAATGCTGCTCTCCCTTAGCTTAATTAAATGCCATATACATGTAGACACCATTTAACCTCATCCCCGTCATCCTCTCCCCCTGAACATCCTCTAATATGCGGAGTTAACACGGTATAATAAAGTGTTATCATCAGGTGTTGTTGACGTATATAATTGGCCGGTGCACAGATTCCTCGTTAGCGGTGATTATGAGATCAGTGCGCGGTGTTACATCTCTACCTGTCCCCCTCCCCCCCCCCCCCTCTGACACTGTGGTTTTGACTGTACATAATTATCATTGTCACTATTTTCCAATGTGTTGTTGATGGTAATTTATCGTTCATGTAATCAAATATTGCCATGCATTTTGCCCGGTGGCACATTTAGTGTTAATTAGGCTTCAGGAAAAGAGTGTGGATGTTAAAAAGAGAGAAATGTGAAAAAGTTGTTGACTGCCAATCAACTTCTCACTTTCAGAGGGAGATAGTACGATGGTGGCAAACGACTGCAGATCTGCAGCCAAGCGGAGCATGTTTTCTATCATTAGCAAGTTTTTTTTTAGGAGGGAGGGATATTAATATGATTTGTCATCTCAACTTATGAACATATGAATCAGTGTTTACTAATGAACACGAAGCGTGGACATCTTCATGTTTACTTAGCATATTCCTCTGACTGTTCTGCACATTTCACCGCTATGTAAAACTGCAGAGATTTCTCTTTTAAATTCAGATATACTGCACATTTTTCGTGACCAGCAATTCTCTTTTGTGTATTTATATATAAACGTTATCGCACAAACATATATTTTCTACTTTAAAGTGATCTATACTATTTCCATTTGTTTCTCCTGTAATCAACCAGTAATCACGTTTACAGGGTGCAGCTCATTCATAAATATAATACATAATAAAGAAATTAAAGTATTAGGATTGAAAATATAACATGTATGTCTAAAATAAAATATAAAATAGTGAAAAAGTTAAAATATAATTATCAAAAATATAACAATTATGTATAAAATAAATTATATTAGATGTAAATTAATGAAAAGCTTAATGTATTAGGATATTTATATATAAAACAGAAATGTAGTCCTTTGATGACACCACTGCTGCTCCATTTTGTTCACCTGCTAGTCTCTTATTGTGCCAGTTTCTCAATGTCGAGGAAGGCTGCTCCAGAGCCACTATTTCAAGCATACTACGTCATCGAGTGCCGCCGAAGGACTGTTCCAATGTCCATCATACTTGGAATTCTACCGAGGCCGGCGTACTTCGTGGCGAGAAATTTCGAGGCTGCACATGTGTAGACTCCGCGGTCTTAAAATCCCCACAATGCTTTGCGCACGGACCAATTTCCAAATCTTTGGCGGAAATCGCGCTCCATGTAAGGCGGGGCCTCGCATATGACGCACACCCGTTAGCCTGTTAGCCCGTTAGCCTGTTAGCCTGTTAGCATGTTAGCCTGTTAGCCCGTTAGCCTGTTAGCCTGTTAGCCTGTTCCACCATTCTTCGTTTTCCGAGGCTAGGAAGGATTCTTGCCTCGCTTCTGAAGCAAGTGACTCGAAGGTACATGTGCTACCAAGCAAGCGTCCTCGACATTGAGAAACACCAGTCAGTGAGTTTATCAGGGCTTTGATTTTGAAAAACAGCTGAACCTGAACCAAAGAGGAAGTGTGCTACAACAAGGGGGCTCTCCACCGATTCAAGATATCTGTGACAGACGACCCCTTTGGGAATTGAACCAGTGACCAAATTAGGTGTTAATGCCTTGCTGCCACCTCAGCTGCTGACGACAGCAGTTTGAAACACACACGTAAACACAAAAAACACACATTATTACACACTGGTGATATGTGCAAAAACACTCAACACAAATCAGCTAGTGAATGTGCACACACGCACAAATATACATCCTGTAACACACACCCATCTGTCACGTCGACCACCAACACCTCCAGGGTACTTCCTTTCTTTCACCTGCAACACACACACACACACACACGCACAGCACGCACGCACGCATGCACGCACGCACACACACACACACACACACACACACACACACACACACACACACACACACA